>NC_050576.1:242995567-243183067 GCF_011100635.1 Trichosurus vulpecula | reverse complement strand
AGGAATTTCAAATAAGCGCTTGAGACCCCTCCCTTGCAGTAATTTGCCTGGGCAAGAGGTGATGCGGAAATTTGACAGTTTTCATTTGCATACTTCACATGGTTTCCCCAAACTGAGAATTTGCTTTATGTTCTTGTGTAGAGAATATTGTTTTTCCACTTCGAGCTGACTCCAAAAGCAAAGCCTACACCCTCCAACTGTTTATATCCAGTGTTGTCCCCTATAACTGCTGATTTCTGTTAAGGTGAAATCCAACACTGGAATATTAGTTTTATTCCAGTTAATTATGTTACTGAGAGCTCATGAACCCTAAGATTTAGAGTTGGTCTGTTTCTAGTTATCCTGCCAAGTTTTTGACTTGATGGAGGGGGTCTGTTTCATTCTACTTGGCCTCCCAACCTTTCTAACCTCTGGTTTCCTCTTTTCCTGAATCCCAAGTTTACGTTCTCCCCTTCTGTGAGAAGATTGAAAGCTTATTCAACTCCAAAATGACCATGTCCAAAATATCAACAGTAATTTTTAATAGATCTTTGCCTATCAAAATATTGTTGCTGAATAATAGGGGAAAGGTATCGCGGTCGCTGATAGGGAGGAATCTGACAATTAATAAAAAGCAGGCAAGGAGTTTGAAACAGTGCATTCACTGTTACAATTTAGGCATTTTCTATTACTTTATTTAGGGTAACACCTGCAGCTGTTCACATTGCTGGTGACTGAAATAATCCAGGTCTGCCCGGAGAAAGTATTACGATTTCATTGTGTTATTTGTGCTTACTGTTTGGGCTTCTCGTGCAAGCGAAAGCATTAGCTAAGTGTACAGTAGATAATAAAAGAGGGGATTTGGGTTCATCTGCTCCCCTTAAATCTGTCTAGTAAAATCTCCCTTTGTAATGAGAATGTGAGTAGTTTTGCAGCCAAGAGTAGCCCTTAGCGGTGGGTGGTGGTCCAGCCTGGCATTGGGAAAGCGACTCCCAGATTCTACCGCGTTTCATGGTTTATAGGAGATCTGGCCTCCATGGAGACCCAGAGACAATATATACCTTCTAGGCTTCGCTTTGAATAAAGGGGAAGATGCATGTGAGTAGAAAAACTCTGGAACAAAAAGGAGACATTTGTTGTCTGGGATCTACAGTTTGTTTATTTCTTCTAGTGGCTGCCTGATTTTAGATGCCATTGGGGCTAGGACTAGACCTGTCAAGACAAGGAGCAATAAAGGATAGGAAAACCCGTTTTTCTGATTTAGCCATGTGGATGAACATATGTGCATGTACCAGGGGCTATTTCTTCATGAATCTCCCTAGGACAGCTCAAGGATCCTGTCCTGGTTGTAGCATTTTTGGCCTTAATTGCTCTGGGTCCAGATAGGCAGAATTGAGGTGCCCTATTTGTCTTGGGGTCAAAGTGGCAATCACGAGAGGGCCTTCAAGGCCATTCACAGTCATCTGGCGAGATAAACAATATTCAGATGTCTCACAAGCATAAAACAAGAGTTTCAAGGTACTTGTCTAATTTCCTAAGCTGTGCCCTGCTGAAGTTTATTTGGCCATTGAAACATTAAGCCGAACTGAACAGGGTTCTTTCTACTTTATAAAAATGTAGACAGGAAATTATCGGCAAATTGCTCGTTTAGAATTAAGGGCAGGAAATGAAGTTTAGCATCTGAATTCCTGTAGCTTCAACTTAAAAAAAAACAGGGAAAGTCCTGCAAACATTGCCTGTACTTTTAGGACTGGACCTGGTTATAATAACACAATAGCCTGGGTTATGTGACCCTTCTCCATCTCTGCCAGATTCCCACTGGTTTCAGGGGCACAACAAAATCCAACCTAAATGTTAGCTCATTATTGCCTTACCAACTCCTAAAGCTGGCCTTCTTCTACTTCTAGTTTTTGATATGTACATACATATATACAAAATATATGCATGTGTATATATACATATATAAATATACACACACATGTATATGTATATAAGTATAATCCCTATTTATAGATTTTTGCATAACTGCCAACTTTAGGAGTTCTAAGCAGAAATAAGACAGAGATCAAAGGTAATACTTAGAACTCTTCAGTCATCAGTGTTCAGGAATCTTTGGATGTCCCCCATGCTTCCAAATTCCATGTACATTTCCAGGTCTGAAATTCCAGGACTTGTTATCCTCAGCAGTGATTACATTACACTTATAGGAGGTATGTGTCAAATGGCTAATTGTTCCCCCAAAGTGCTAGGACTACTGGGATGCACTTTTAAAAAGCTTTCCTTTTGGATAATGACCCCTGAGATGTCATTCTCAGACACTAGGCTATTAGGGTAATTGATAGATCTGCAGTGTCTGCTAGAGAATAATAGCACTTAATTTTCCTTAACATTTTTATTTTGTGGTTTTTTTATTTCTCCATATATCTCAAATACCCCTCATATCCCTTAAAGTTTCCCGTCGCCATCTTACATTGTTTAAGTAAACCATGGACATAAATTCTCCTCCAACAAAATGATTTGCATTCTGTCTGACTGCTTTGATTACCTTTAAGGAAAAAGGCATTGCTTTAGATGAAACGAGAAAGAACCTCAAACCTCAACTAAACTTTGAACTGGGGTCTCTACTAAACTTTGGGAGTTCTGAAAACTCTGGTTAGTGTGGTTGGAGGACAGACTTTCTTTGCAGGATGATTCCCATTTTCAGTATTTAGTCTCATCCTTTAAAATGTACTGTAGGGGTTAGAAGGCTAGATTTGGAATCAAGACGTTCTGGGTATAAATAATGACATTGAAATTTATTGCCCAGGTTACTGTACGCAAATCACTTAACTTTTCTATGTCTTCCTCAGTTTACCCACTTGCAAAATGGGGCTAAGAACATATGCCATTACTAGCCCCTATAGAGTTCATGTGAGTCACACATTAAGACAAGATGTGAAATGCATTATACAAATGCCAGATATTGTAATTGTTATTACTATTTTCAAATGCAGAAAAAAAGCAAGAAAATTCAAATTTCATAATAGAGCTGAGCTTTTTCTGGCTTGTTCTAAATACCTAATATGTCCAGACTAAATTTGGGCAGACAGAAATTATTTCTAAAGTCATAATTATGTGTGTGTTTGTGATGCAGAAATTAAAATTCAAGGACAAAGCTGTGTGTGGCTTGCTCGAGTCAACTCATAAACATTGCTAAGGTTCTCCTGTGAATATTGGAATTGATGCTTCTTGCGGCTGCTAGAGGATATCTAGCTTTCCGCCCTCTTGAAAATCAGTTAAGTTGCTTTTCATAGAATCATAGATTCAGGGCTAAAAGAATTTTAGAGGTTATCTAGTCCTACCCCACCTTATTTTACAGTTGAGAAAACTGAGGCTCAGGAAAATCAAGTGACTTGCCCAAGGTCGTACAGTAGAAGAGCCAGAATTTGAACCCAGGTCCTCTGATTGCCAGTGCAACAAACTTTTCATTATATCATATTTTTGCCTTCTTTTGTTGCTGTATATACTGGAATTCTTGGGATTGGTCTCTATTGAAGACACTAAATAGATAGCAAGATTTCATTTCTTCTCTGCTATTTCCATGTTCCCCTCAAAAGCATATTAATAAACTAGCAGAAGTGTACTGGAGTGTACTGGAGCCAGATTATAAGACCTGATTGTTAAATGATCACAGTAAGCATTGATACCTGGGAAATCAGCAAATGCTACACATCAGAGCTTGGCTTGCTGTTTTGTTGATTGGCTAGACTTAAGAAAGTGATGAAGAAATTGTTGATAATGCAGATTAAACTTAAAAGTCTGTTGTGGGTTCAATTGCCTTCTCCTTCCCCCACGCCCAGCCAGTTGTTAAATATTTACTAGCATACCACTGTGTACCAGTAATGCCAAAGCTATGCCTTGAGTTGTGGAATGAATGTCCCACTTTTGACATTTTGGTCATGATTGAAGATCAAACGAGATCATATATGTACAGCTCTTTGCCAACAGAATGCTCTGTGTAAGTGGTGGCTCCCATGTAAGGCAGTTAGGTGGCACAATGGAGAACATGCTAGACTTGGAGTCAGGAAGAACTGAGTTCAAGTCCTCCCACAGATACTTACTGGTTCTGTGATCCTGTCTTTCTCAGCCTCAGTTTCCTCATCTAAAAAAGGGGATTTAAAAATTATTTTATGTATTATATAGTTTTTCCATAAAACATAGTATATAATATGATTTCTATATTATATCATATGTGATTTATGCCATATAATATTATTTATATTGCATATTTTATTTATATAAAATTTATTGTATGTAAAATTATTTGTTATACATTATGTAAAATTATTATATTTATATATAAATATGTATTTATTTATATAAAATATATTATATGAGTTTATATATTATGCAATACATTATTTATGTAACATATTATATACAATTTTATATATTATACAATGTCATTTATATAAAATATTATATAAGATTATTTACGCATTATACAATATGTCATTTATATAAAATATACTATGTAATATTATTTGTATATTACATTATAGGATATATTATTATTTATATTTAGTATTATTAAACATTTAGTCATCCCTAGCTCATAGGATTGTTTTGAGGATCAAATAAGATTTTGTAATACATACACACACATATATGTATATGCATATTTACTGCTATATAAATTTAGCTATTGTCATCATTACTAACTTTGGGAGAGATTTCTTTGAAGGCGTTCCATTTTGCAATTCTGCTACACAAATGATGCCCAGGAGTTCTTTGGCTCTCCTCTTGAAGATCAAAGGGCCACGTTCAATTATGCTTCATTTAAAAGTCGTCTAGTGTAACTTCAGCCTTCAAAATGTGCGTCGATTCTTCCAGAGTTTCACTCTCACTTTGTAAATTATATCTAGAGTTTTCTGCAAATCCAAACTATGATGACCACTTAATTCAATAACAATGATAGTAATAACCGACATTTTTATAGCTCTTTAAAGTTCGCACCCCCTCAAGCACTACCTTCTACATATTTCTTCTGATCTCCCCAAATGTCAGGGTCCTTCCTCAGAAACTGTTGTTTTCCAGTTGTTCAGTCATGTATGACTCTTCCTCACTCCATGGACCATTGCACGCCAATTTTCTCATCTATAAAATGGACATAACCAATCAATCCACAAGCCTTTATTAAGATTCCACCATATGTCAGGCACTGTAATAGGGGTTGGCATTTGTTGTTCATTCACTCAGTCGTGTCTGATTCTTCCTGACTCCATAGACCATAGCGTGCCAATCCCTTCTATCCTCCAGCATCTCCCAAAGTCTGTCCAAGTTCATTTTTATTGCTTCCATGACATTATTTGTCCAACTCATCCTCTGCCAATCCCTTGTCCTTTTGCCTTCAATTTTCCCCAACATCAGGGTCTTTTCCAATGAGTCCCATCTTCTCATTATGTGACCAAAGTGTTTAAGCTTCAGCTTCAGTATTTGACCTTCAGGTGAATAGCCTGAATTAATTTCTCTAAGCATTGACTGATTTGATCTCCTTGGGGTCCTATTATAGTGCCTGGCATATGGTAGAATCTTAATAAAGGCTTGTGGATTGATTATGTCCCTTTTATAGACGAGAAAACTGGGACTAGTAAGTGTTGGGGCAGTATATGAACCCATGTCATCTCAATTATAAGTTCTTTGGCTTGAGATTCACCTTAATTACATTTTCTCTAGCCTTAGGAAAAATGACCACTACTGTTAGTGGTTGGGCAAAATATTTATAGCAGCATTTTGTTTCAATGTAGTGAAGAAATGGAAACAGTAGATGCCCATCAACTGAGCATCGGATTGCCTGACTGAGAGTGGCTCCAAGCAGGTCGTGCTATGCCAATGCTGTGCTGTAGGGAAGGATGAATATGAAGAATGCCGAGAAGCCCAGGAAAACTTACATGAACTGACACAAAGAAACAGGTAGAACAAGGAAAACGAGATATACAATGACTACAACAATGAAGAACAACAGTGAAATTAATCAAAACTCAACATTACCGAATTATAATGACCAAGCTTGCTCTTAAAGAAGAATAATGAGAAGATGCCTCCCCCAGTTTACTTTGTAGAAGTGGGGGACTATAGGTATGAACATTGTCTATAATGCCAGATTTTTTCCAATATGTTGGTTAGTTTTGAAGATTTTTTCCCCCTCTTTACTATAAGAGATGACTCGCTGGGAATGAGAGAAGGCCAAGGATTCATTGGGGAATGCGAAGCAATGTAAAAACAAAATATACCAATAATGTTTATTTCTTGAATACCTGTAATAGTTTTAGAGTTTTCATTATTTCTGAGTATGGAGTATTTGGGATGGGGGGGCAGTGAGTGGCAGTTCTCCCTGCATGGGGTATTCTAGACAGATTGAAACCCTATGGTGGCCTTATCTTGTAACTTTAATATGTTTAGACTTTTGATGTGGGACAAAATAGTGTATTTAATTATATAGGCGTGAGAAGAAGGCCTGTGACTGATTTTCATGGGTTCTATTCGAAATGGTTTCTGTGATGATACATATGGACTGCTTTGGGAGCATCTAAATTGTGTAATTTTTTTTAACCAGCACCTATCATTTCTTTCGCAGAGCACAGTTTCATTGGAGGTACTTAAATTTTAACTCTCACTGGGATGCTTTAGGGTTAGGGAAATGAGCATTCTCCTTTATTTATATGGAACAACATTGTTCCTTTGGTTGAAGGTTCTCATTTGCTAACTTAGTTTAACAGTATTAGACTAGATCACAGCAAAGTTTTGATAGTTGTTCTGAGATTTTTGCCATCAACAATTGTATGATGGTTTAATATAGTTTAGTCAATCTTGGATACATAATCCTCTCTGCTAATTGTGCACCTATTCTCCCTGGAGAGGATATCATTTGCTCAAGTTGAGAGATCATTCTATGTTTTATCCGTCCAGGCTTCATTTGTTCAAGAAGGACTTCATCCAGATGTTTTGCTTATTTGTTTCTCAATTATTTGTATGAGATTTAAGAATTTATGAGATCAAAGGTCAAGAAAAGGTCACAGTTCACAAGTCAAGTGGGAGGCTAAAATTTGCAAAACCAAAGAAATTACAGGACAGTACCAAGTGAAAGGCCAAAAGTCAAATGAATGGCTTGGTGTACTTGAAAGCAAATCCTTTGCTTGTTGAATGGGGGGGTACACTGAAACATTTCAGTATTCACTGGCAGAAATGCCAGGGGCCCCTTAGTCTTAGAAACTACTCTTAACCCCTCTTTGGCATATGTCTTGGTCTTTAAGCACAAACCTCCCTACTGGTAAATGAAATGTGAAAAGTGCACTGACACCTTTGTTTCGGGGTATTTTGAGATCCATCCAAAACAGACCGAACTTAGAAATTTTGGGTCTGACTTAATTGGAACTGTTTAATTTTTTTGGAGGGGGTATCGGTCCAAGCCTGTGATTTTTATTTTAAGTATAGCAGACTCCCAGTGTGAACAACTTCCACTAATACAGGTCAGCAGCTCATCTGTAACTTAAAGTCTTGCCTGGGGACATTGAAAGGGGTCACAGTGGTTTTGTTTGTTCCTAGTCACAGGAGTAGGATGAGACAAGACTTGTACTGTGAAGCTGCCTAACTCCAAAGCTGGTCCTCTACTACGATGCCTTGCTGTTCTCTCTGGCACTAGCTTACATTCCCATATCTATTTTATTTAAAGTAGCAAGTACAACCTCTGAGGTTACCTTCAAGTTATCTGGTATATACCTTTTTTGTATGTTGCCTTCCCCATTAAATTGTGAACTCTTTGGGTAAAAATGAAATAAAATAAAATAAAGTAGCAAGTGCTCCTGCCTTGACAGTCTATCTTCCTTCTAGAAGGCAACAGCATGACAATGAATTCTGTTCTCAGTGTTATTCAGATGAAAACCTAGGGTGTTTCTTTGAGGAATCTGCTGCCTTCTATCCTTGCCCTTGTAGTCTGCAAGCTCAGAATAAAGTGGGGAAAGAAAAATTCCAATGTATTATTATATAATACATTACTGTATTGATAACAGCTTGGCATAGCAAAAACGAGATAAAGCACTTTGAAAACCTCAAACTTTAAATTTCAATACAAAAGCTACCCTAAAAAATGTGCTCCTTCCAAGGTGCCCATTCTGATCCCTCCCGTCCAAACTGCTAATGGCTTTCCCTTGAAATAACTACTTGTCTATGTACTTATCATTGCTCCAAATAGAATGTAAGCACCTCAAGGGCAGAAACAGTCTCTTCTTTGTCTCTGTAGCACTCTAACACAGTGGCTGGTGTATAGTAGCTGCTTAATACAGGTTTGTTAGGTCAGAAAATTAAAAAAACAAAACAAAACACCCTCAAACCAGGGCATTCTGTGGTTTGGAATCATACCTGGGCTTCTTCAAACTTATATTCTGTTGCTGGTTTGTTTCCCCCCTCCAGTAAACACTATTCCTATAGTTACTTGGTTGTACATTTGTCATTAGCAATAAATGGTTACTTCGGGTTCGAGGGCATTTTTGTCAGAGACTTGTTTTATGGATCTTGTAAAGTAACCATTCTTCAAAAACAAAGCTTCTTTCCAAACCCTATAAATATACATCAACCTGGAACAACTAGGGCCAAATAGAAAGGAATGAATCTGTGATCTCTAGCACTGAAGAAGACAAAAATCATTTAAAAAAAACAGAATTCGGCTTCCTATTGAGAGCACTGGAAGGTCTTTATATGATTTATTTTGGGAGAACCAATTACTGGGGTAGCCTATTTGCAGGTAAAAAATCTCATTAATGTTAATAGGAGTCAAAGGAAAGTCAGTAAGAATTTTGCATGTGTTAGAATCAAAGAACTGGGCTCTAAATCATGCAAGAAGTACTATCATTGTCCAAAGAAGTGTTTACTTTTCCTAAGTTTTGCCTTCCATATCATTCTCATAAATTTCTTTTTTTTGATATACACTTTGAAAAGTTAAAGCCATAAGCCCTGAAGGATGAAATATTGCAAAGCAATTAAAAACAACTGAAGTGAGACTCTAAAATATGGGAGTTTTCCAAAGACGTGAACAATATTTAGAGAGCTGGTTAATTTTAATTCCACTAGGAACTATAAGTCTGGGCATTAATAGGCTTAGAGTGATAAAAACCATCATATAGTATGCACATATAGATGGCATTGTCAAAGAGAAGCAATTAGTGGCAGAGAGAGCCTCAGCATACCCACATATGGTGAGCAGGTTGAAAAGTGAAATACTGCCAGGAGTGAGAGCCAATGACAAAAAAGAGAGGGACTGTGCTACTGTTTTAACTTATTTAAACAATATAAAATAAATGCTTTACACAGAAAGCAATCAATGTACTGGGCTGAAATAAAGGGAAGATTTTAAAATACTTATTTGACTCAGTTTTCTCTAGCAAAGGAATTAACATACCTTGATCCTCTTTCCATTCTCCTCCCCTCCCCTCCTTTCTTTTCCCTTGCCTTCCCTTCCTTCCCCTCCCCTTCCTTTCCCTCCCTTCCCCTCCTTCCCTTTCCCTTCCCTCCTCTCCCCTTCCCTTTTCCTTCTTTTCCTTTTCCCTTTCTCTTCCCTTCCTTTACCATCCCTTCCCTTGCCTTTCCCTTCTCTTCCTTTTCCCTTTTCTCTTCCTTCCTTTCCCTTTTCCCTTCCCTTCCCTTCCCTTCCCTTCCCTTCCCTTCCCTTCCCTTCCCTTCCCTTCTCTTTCCCTTTCCCTTCCTCTTCCTCCTTTTCCTCTTCCCTCTTTCCTTCAGTAGTCTTTCTTCTAGTCTTCCTCCATTTTTTTCTTCTCTGCTTTCTTTTCTTGCTCCTTGCTCTTTTTGACCTTTTCCTGTTTTTATTCCTTTGTAATCATATTTACTTTTTCTTCTTTGCTTTAATTTTCTCTTTCTAATTTTCTTGACACCGAGAATACTGTACTCATTTGACTAAATTGGCATTTTATTTTTTGTTGTTTTTGAAATCTTGATTTCTATAGGACATGCTTTATTTCAAAACATATTTGATTTTTCTATCTATATCAAAAATGAAAAGGCATAAAATCTCTTGATGGAATATAAAGTTTTGTTTTTCAAATTTGTAACTGTAGCATCTACATAAGAGCTAGAGAATACTCATCTTTTCAGGGTGTAAAATGTGAATTGGGTTCTTCAGCTTGGCCTCCATGAACTCTTATGCTATGGTCAGAGGACCCGTCCACCCACAGAGCACAGCAGTGCCTTGGTTTTTTCCTTTGAAGAAAATGGCACCATAAATATATTCTTACCAGCGTTTGACCCAACAGGGCACATTTACATTTCAGCTTTTTAAAGCTATACACCTGTCACTATAAAATGTAACAGGCAGGTTGTAACCTTATCTACTAAATTATCGATTTTGTGTCACATTCTAGTGAAGTAAATGCGAGTGATAAATGAAAGGATTTTAAAAATCTGATAACCAGCCATCTCTATGGGCCTACCCGAAAACTCAGCAGATGGGCTGTCTCACCATTGCCTTTTCCAACATGAAAGTCATGTTCCCATGACAAATTGGTCAAGTGCTTAGGTATAGAGTGCCATTCACAAGAGGAAGGACTATGGCATAGGCTTCATGATCTGTGTCAAAGTGGCAACATTTGGGTTGGCCTCTTCTCCAGTACTTAGCACATAGTAGGCTCTTCATAAATCTTTATTGATTGATTGTTTCTCCATTTCAATCCCATTAGTTTTGTTTACTAATCTCCTTTCTGCTATCTTGTCTCCCAAGTACCAGTTGCTAAAAGCTGGCTTTCCTGGGGGAGAAATAAAAAAGACAAGCTATTGAGATTCAGAGAAGAATACAGTCATTTACCATCAATAAGGGATTGCTGATCTGTTCTTTCTAGATTAGAGAAAACTCTACCAGTAGTTGAATTTGCATGAGAAAAACACATTCATTTGGTTGAATTTATATGAGAATAAGACATTTATTTGGTTAGCTTTTATTTTAAAGTATAAAACAGGCAACTTGGTGGGTGATATTGGGCAAAACTCTGAACCATTCTGAGCCTAGTACTAGGCTGCACAGCTGTACTAAAAGTCAGAACAGACCTGGGTTCAAATACCATCCTAGATACTACCCTCTCTGGACTTTAGTCTCCCTCACCTGTAAAATTTGGGGGTTGAACTAAATGGCTTCTGAGATACCTTCCAACTCTAATTGCAGGGTCCCATGATCCTCCTCTGTAAAGTGGGAATGATAATGTCTGTGATACATTTTCTGGGTCTGACATCAAGATCCATGAGTTGATATATGTAAATTACTTTTAGACCTTGAAGGTTATATATGTCAGTTATGACAGTTCTATGAGAAGTCTGTGCAACTCATCTCTAGTTTCAACCATAATTTGCAGCATGTTAATGTTTGCCTGAATATTCTTTATCACTGTGTGTGTGTGTGGGGGGGGTTCAAAACTTCAGCTTTTTTTTTTCCTAATATGTATCCTGGATAAGCTATAAAATACCATATGACTCAGATCATGATATTTTAGAGTAAGTGACCTGAGGAGGCACCATGCAGCCCTGGTAGCTTCCATCACACCGAATGTTCTTTGTACAGACACCTGTAACTATGCCACATTTGGGACTTAGGTGTTGTACAGAGCATCCCTCAAAGGAGGCTTTAGGGTATCCTACAAGAATTAAAACATAGAGAAACCAGGATCAAACACCTACATCTTTCATCTTAATTTGGAAACAGGAAATGAGTTGGCATACCTAATCTTGACTGGGAGCTGGGCCTTGACTCTACAATTACAAAGCATAATTACTCCATGTTCAAAATGTGAGGATCCCCTGACTGCTTGTGAATTATCTTCCGGGACACTGACCTGAGTGAAAGACATAGCAGAGACTATAAGAGGATAGGAGGCTGGGATTCTGTTCTCAAGAAGATCTATTTTACTGGGCCTGCTATTGACTCAGTGAGGATTGCTCCAACCAGCTTGGTCCAAGAAAGCCTAGATCACTAGAGTAGTAATGAGGGAAAATAGAGCTTTGGGTTCTGAGCATAACATCCCTGAAGTTTGGAGAAGTTTGACTTTTATTCTTTTCAAGTGTTCACTGTTCATACCATTCCATTTCCAAAGCTGGACACCACTCCTTAAACATATACATACTATGCACACACATATTATAGATATAGATTGTAATGCCCATATATACATGCACATGCATATAAGTATTGTACATGTACATACATGCATTTTCAAATGGTTACCAGAGTCATGAAAAATGTAGTCACTCAACCCAAATCATGCTCCTTGGCTCATTCACTCATGTAAACACGATGTTCAATGTTGACATGTCCGATGGTCTCCTCTCCAAGTCCACCAGCTTGCTCTGATCCTAATGCCAGCTGCCATAGTTAAGTTCTTTGATTTTTTCCATTCTCCTTTCTTTCTTTCTTTTTCTTTTAAAGGATCAACCTTTCAGCTATTAAGTTGGCTTCCAACAAGAGCTTTTGTTGTGGCTTGCTTATATCATACTTGGAAGGCTGGTGAATAAATCGGTTACAGTGGTACGGCTGGAAATCTTCAGAAACACTGACCCTTGTTTCCAAGTTGTTTTTTTCAATCTTGCTCAATAGACTCTCAATAGTAGTATATTTTTATATTATTATATATTATATTATGTTATGTTATATCATATATCATATCATATCATGTTATATTTTAATATATTTTTTAATATGCAAAAGAAAATTCAGCCTCTGAATAGCGCAAAAAAGACTGCTGATTGTATAGAGGACACAGAAGAAATAGAATAAAGGAGATAGAGCCTGGGACTGGGAATACCTGGGTTTAGATCCTGTCTTACACACTGGCTAGTGTGTAGCCTTGGACAAGGCGCTTGTCTTTGAGTATGTGAAGAGTTTGTGACACTTCGTATAAATATTAGCTCCTATGGCTATATTTTTATTGGTGTGGTTTTTATTATTACTGTCATTATTCATTATGATATACCTCTGAATGCTATCCCTTTTCTTGAAAGGCTTTTGGAGAGACAAGAGCTACAAGAAGCAGAAAAGACTGGGGTGGGGGGCGAGGCAGGATAGAAATGTGGGTCAGTGTAACATCATTTTAGTTTACATCGTTTTAGTGTTGGAGAAGATCAGATAAGAGAAGTATCAGTGTGGTCTCTGGTCCTTGGAGAAGACCTACAGTGGAGTCTGGAAAAGTGGCTAGTGTTTGTTTACGGGGAGACAGGGCATTTTATGCCAAAGTTCTCCGAATGTTGCTGCGATGAAAGTAGAAAGAGCAAGGCCTCCCTATGGAGATTAAACAACTTTAAGAAATCACTGAAGGGGCCATCTGGAGAAACACTCCAAGGCACAGGGTCTGATACTCACTGGTCTTTCTCACTTGTGAAAGAAAGTCAGTATGACATGGGCCAGTAGGGAGTACATAAAGTGCAGAAAATGGCCTCAGGGGAGAAATTCTCAAACTACATGGACTATCCTTACATTATTGACTCTAAAAGGTGGATCACATATTCCGTAGGTGGTGCACTGGATAGAGTGCTGGACCTAGACTCAGGAAGACCTGAATTCAAATCCTGCCTCAGATACTATTTTTTTTTTGGCCCTGGGCAAGTCACTTTCAGCCTGTTTTTTAATCTGTAAAACGAGGATAAAAATATTACCTAAATCATGGGGTTGTTGTGAGGATCAACTTAAGTAAGATTTGTAAAGTCCTTTCGAATCATAAATTGCTAAATAAATGCTAGCTATTATTATATTACATAATTATATAATATAATAATTGATAGTGTTATCAATAATAATTAGTATAATAATAGTAGTAATTTGGGCCCTGAGGACCATATTATCAGACTGCTGTTGTATATCTCTTCAAAACAGGGTTGGGCTACCCTAGACTGCAATTAGATGTTTCTCTCAGAGTACTGTGGAATGAGTAGCATGTTTCCAGATGTTCTAATCTACTGAGAATTTGTATAGCCTGCTTTGTAGAAGTATAACAGAAGCATAGGATGAACCATTGAAAAGGTCACCAAATGTTTAAGGACATCATGTGGTGAGTGGTCATCAGGTCTAACTGGTACCTGAACCATAATCCTCTCTGCCACCAATCCAAGTGGTTGACTGGCCTTTATTTGAAAGACCTTGAATGAGAGGCAACCCACCATTTGTTGAGAGCTCTAACTGTTAGGAAATTTTTTTCCTGATATCAATATAACGTTTGTGTCTTTGTAACTTCTGCCTATCCGTCCCAGCTCTAGGCTATTAAATACTCTAAGTTGGCTTCTTAAGACCACGAAGATTTAAACTTAAATTTTTCCACTGCTGTAAAGTAGTCCAAGCATTTTGTAGAGAGCTATGTGTCATCTCTGAAGACTGTAAGCATTGCTTCATCACAAATCTGTGAAAAGGCACGTCTCTCACACCATTTGTCACAGGAAAGAAGAAGCTGGTGATGCTGAGTTGGATCTTATGGGAATCCATGGATGGACTCCACTCAACTCAACTCAGAGAAACCATGTGGAGGAAGGGAATGGTCAATAGTCTTGGGCACAGAAGAAAGGTCTGGCTATTGAGCAGAACAATGCAGGAAAATGAATATGTAGGTTCAAAGAGAAGGGAGGATTGACTACAGAATATTCCACAGACTCCAGGTAAGGAATCAAAGGGTTGATGCAGAGAGAGAAGGTTAAAAAGCAGCCCCCAAAACTACCACCACCTTTCCATGTAATAAATGCATTGGGGCAGACAGTAAAAAAAAAAGTATTTATAGACTTTAAAATGAGATGAAATTGAATTTCCTTAAGGGTTAGATTTTCTTTCAGTACTGAATTTTTCCATGTTGAATTTAGGTGTGCTTGTTTTTTTTTTTTTAATCCAGATATGTGATTTTAAAAATGTAGGGAAATTCCTGATGTAGAAAATCCTGCTACTTCCGTTCAATGAAAACACCAATATCAATAAGCCACCTGCTAAGCACTGGGGCTACAGAGAACAAATTCAAACATTCCCTGTCCTCAAGAAGCTTGCATTCCAGGGGGAGAGACAGCATGTACCTGTATAGTTAGATATACGTTTCATTCAGAGCAGATTCGAAGCAGCCTTAAAATGGAGGCGTTTCAGCTCGTGGACTGGAAAAGGCCTCTTTCAGAAGTCGGCATTTGAAAAGAGTCTTGAGTTGTGAAAAACCTAGGTAAAGAGGGAAAATATTCTATATATGGGGGATAGCCAGTGCAAAAGCTCAAAGGTGGAAGATGGGATGATGTGGGTGAAAAGCAGCGATTAAGCCTGAATGACTGGACCAGTGGGTGACTGGGTGGTGCAGTGAATAGAGCGCTGGGCCTGAAGTCAGGAAAACTTGAGTTCAAATACTACCTGTGTGACCCTGGACAAGTCGCTCAACCCTGTTTGCCTCTGTTTCTTTATCTCTAAAATGAGCTTGAGAAGGAAATAGAAAACCACTCCAGTATTTTTGTCAAGAAAACTCCAAAAGGGGTCTGGAAGAGTTGGACCTGATTGAAAAGGACTAAATAAATAAGCAAGCAAAGAAGAGTGGACCACAGAAAGCAGTAAGGTGAAAAAGGATGGGGAGGACAAGAAAGGACCAGGTTAGGAAGAGCTTTAAATGACAAACGGATGAGGATCAAAAGTTTGTTTGTGATGTGTTGTTTCAGAGAGCTGCTTGGATATGCTGGGAGGTAAAGCTAGCCTGTACCAGAGGCAAGACTTGAACCCAGGACTTCCCAATTCGAGTGCTGATTGACTTTGTTCTATATCATGAGACCATCAAATATATATCACAGTACTTACTTTTATTGAGTCTTAGTCAAATCATATTTAAAATATATGTGTGTATACATGTATACATATGCACACACACACACACACATATATATGTATATATATATATGTACATACATATATATGCATGTATTTGGGGCCCAGATTAGAATTTGTCATGAAAAAAGCAGGAGTGAACCAGAAAGCCACAGAACTAAATATTTTTACCAATTTAACAAGTTAAATAGGATTTAAATGAAAACCACACCTGATTTCAGAATAGGGAGAATTTCCCTGAAATGTTACATCTACAACTAGGAACATTGTTCCACCAGGCTATAGGATAGAATGATACACGCCATGCTGTTCCAAGGGAATAACTCTTGTTTAGACAATTAACCAACTGACTTTTATAAAGTGCCTGTTACCTTCTAGGGACAGGTTTGCTGTTGTTCAGTCATTTCAGTCCTGTCTGACTCTCCCTGACCCCATTTGGAGTTTTCTTGGCAAGACACTGAAGTGCTTAACCATTTCCTTTTCCAGCTCATTTGACAGATGAGGAAACTGAGGCAAACAGGGTTAAGTGACTTGCCCAGGGTCACACAACGAGTAAGTATCTGAGGCCAGATTTAAACTCAGGATGTTAAGGTAAAAATGAATAATCCCTATCCTTAAGAAATCTTAAATCTATTGAGTTATTTTGAAAAGATAAAAATGAACCACCCCTGCCTTCGAGAAGCCTGCTTTGGGGCTATCTTGTTTGACAGAAAGAGTCTTTGGTGATCTAAAAGGAAATTGTTATTGGATAGAGTGTCTAGAGACCCTCTGACCTACTTTTCTAAGGTTAAGATCCAGGAGTTGTCTAATGGCTGGACAGGCTTATAGTTATCCATTGTTTCTAGATCAGTAAGATCCTTGTTTCAAAGGGCAATGGTTGCATCTGACCAACTCTTAGTGGCAGATGGTTCACCAGTAGCCCTTGGAAGTGAGAATATCATTTTTAGCACATCTCTAAAAATCAGCTCAGCAGCAACAGGGCAAGGAGAGACAATGCAGTTTGCTTAACTGCAGAGCTGGTTTTTTTTCCTTGGGAAAAACAGCTCGAAAGATTTTTATAGTCAATGGATCATTGGCATGGAAGGCAGAAACAGCTTACTTCGAGCCAGTGAAGTTAACACATGTACTAAAACCAAGTGTGCTAATCTGTATCCACCCAAATGATGTTCATTTTATCGTGTGTGTGTGTGTGTGTGTGTGTGTGTGTGTGTGTGTATGTGTGTGTGTGTGTGTGTAAAGGGAGTATTGTGATGGAGAGAGACAGAGACAGAGAATTTAGGTTTAGCACTATGCTTTGCAGATAGTAGGCACTTAAATGCTTAGTTGACTCTGTGTATGTGTGTATGTATGTTTTACTCCAAGAGCTCTCTATAGGGTCAAAAAAATATCATTAGTTCTTGTCAACCAAAGCAGCCAGTCCTTTGCTCAGCCTCTTGACATGACTCAGTTTAGGATTTTAAATGATATGTTTGAGCTAAGAGAATAACAGGTCTTAAGCTTCTGAAACTACAATCTTTTGGATCCTCCCCAAGTCCAAAGCAGCCCTGCCTCATGTTGTCCAACTTGGCAATAAAAACAAAATGTAAAAATAAAAAGTCAGCCCCCTTTTGGACTAACAGCAGGTATGTAGTATTTCAGCCTGACAGGATTATTCCTTTGCTAGAGTGACTTATGTTGGAAAAGGAAGTTTGCCTGGAAGTGACTTGGAGGTTAATTGTAGTGTCATTAATGTGATACTTTAATCACATTTTGAAATTCCCTTTGCCAGTTTCTTTTCTATTTTTATCCTGCTTTTATTTTTAATATACCACTTTCTTGACAACCCTCCAATACAGTTAGGGAAATAGAGCATGGTTTTTGTTGGTTTGTTTCTTTGTTTTTCCCTCCTAAGCATCTGAAAAAGTAGTCGGAGAATAAATCCGAGTTTCACAGCTAGCAATCCGCCTCAACGGATTTCCAGTTTCTTCTCATTCTTTGACTTTCAAAGATTCACAAACTAGGAGGGATTTGAATGATTCTATCTGAGAGTCAGGTATACTGATGGGGGCAAGGATGACCACATGGTAGGATTTCCATTAAGCTATTCCATGTACTATTATGCTTACAGCTATTCCATGTACTTACAAAATTGGTGAGGCTGATAACAGATAATTCTGTTAAAGAAAATCATTTAAAAATACTCCTCTTCCTTCATTCTTTGCATCCCAGTGCTTAGTAGAGGGCGTACCACATCAATCAGTGAGCATTTATTAATATTTATTAATCGGATAATTGTTCAGTTGTGTATGACTATGACCCCATGGGCTGTCACAGGTCAATACTTTCCATGGGGTTTTCTCCAGTGGATTAAGGGAAACAGAGGTTAAGTGAATTGCCCATGGTCATACAGTTATCTAAGGTCAGATTTGAACTCAGGTCTTCCTGACTCCAAGCCCAGTGCTCTTTCCAGTGAGCCACCTAGCTGCTTCCGACTAACAAGTAGGTGCTTAATAAAAGCTTGTTGATTCTTTGCAGAAGACTGTTAGTGCAGAACGTGGTACCTAACATGGCACTTAAATAAATGCTTGTTGATTGGCCCACTCTTTGCAGAAGTGGGGCATTATGGGTGGAGAACATTGCACAAACTGTCAGACTGTTCATTTTGCTCAATTAAAAAAAATCTTTCATACTCTTCGTTATGAACAGTGCCCCACTGATGTGGGAATGGAGAAGGAATATCTTTTGAAATGAGGGTGATGTAACGGCGAGCTATATCAATTAACTTTTTAAACAAAAAAAATGATCTCTAGACAAATTTGTGGCACAGACCCTATAGCAGCATAGAAGTGTTATTGAAGTCTCAGAAACTGCTTAGAGAGGTTGAAAAAAATCTTCGCAATCAGATGGCCGCCAGTCACATCTATTTTCTCTGTGGCAAAGGAAACCGAGTGGCCGTCGGAGGGGCTATCGGGATTTCCCAGCATTGTCTGGTCTGCTGACCTTTGAAGGCATTCGCCTCAATTGTTTTCCAGCTGTGGGAGAAAAAGTCTGCGATGAGAAAGCTGTTCTTTTTGCCTCCCAGATATTGTCCCGAAGGCACCCTTTGTTTGGGGCTATTTTCACAGCGGTGAAATCTTGAGTCCAACGCTAGTGTATGCCCATGCATGCACACGCTCCATGTTAACAGCACCATTCACCCATCTGTCTATGGTGTGCCTTTTTTAAGGGGGGCAGTTCACTTTTCCGGCCTTGTTTTCTTTTCCAAACAATCTGTCATGATTTTATGCCATTGTTTTTATGTTACTAGGCCGACATCAATGGTTCCTTTGGGGATTGGCTCAATCCAATCCCCTGGTAAGGTATTGGATTACTTTCCTGAAAGTTCCAGGGAAGAAATGGATCTGAGGCTGCCAATTTCTAAAGATCAGGACTTCAATGACAAGAATCTCTTTGGGGCTAGATAGGTAGATGCCTTCTTTCTCTGACCTCCTCATATCCATTCTGGGCATTAAGAAGGCCAGTCTCACAGTCTCACATCAGTTCCCCATTGGGTAGTGGATACAGCATAGAACTTTGGAGTCAGTAGGACTTGGGTCTGAATCCTACCTCCAGATACTTGCTAGCTGTAGGATGCCTCAGTTTCCTCATCTGTAAAATGACATGGTTGACAACCTACAAGATCACCTCCAGCTATAGATTTATGATCCTTTGGTCCAATGATGTTAGAAAATTCTACCTGAGTGACATTTTCAGTAAGAAACATTTTCTCAGTGAGATACAATCATTGGTCAATCAGATTTACTTAAACATTTTTCTTGGTTTAAAGCAAGGGTTCATTAAGAGTGTGGTATATTGGTAAATGACAGTGGTATAAAAACCTTTTTTTTTAAGAAAGGAAACAATGAATAAAAAACATTTTGGTTAGCTAACATATCCCATTCCCCAAATCATGTTAATAGGAACAGTCATGGAAAGTGTCTTTAATTTTCCTTTCTCTGAATTAGACGAATGTAGTAAAAATAAGCAAATACACAGAAGAAAAACATAGGGAAATTGAACAAATTGCTGGAGAAATTAGAGCTAAAAGACTTATGGAGCTTTTGAGTGGGACCACTAAAAATATCCATTTTTAGCACCAATATAGCACTTTTAATAATATTGAACATAAATTAACAAAGAAGTTGCAAATAAATGTAGAAAGGCAGAAATCCTAAAAATCCTTTGCAAATTATAATGCAGTAAGTATAGTGACCAAGTTAAGGGGAAAAAAGACAAAAACTTAAATAGAGACTTAATAATGAAATCCTAAATAGGTCAAAGAACAAATCATAGAAATAATTAATAATTATATGAAAGATGATGAAAATGATGAGACAACATGCCAAAATTTCTGGGATACAGCTAAAGCAGTCCTCAGAAGACAATTATATCACTTAAAAATACACTAACAAAATAAAACAGAGATATTTAATAAAGTTAGAACACATTAAAAATTTAGAAATCTAATAAATAAACCAAACAAAAATGCAAGAGATAAAATCTTTAAAATTAGAGGAGAAATGGATAGATTGGAAACCAAAAGACTTAAAGAACTAATAAAACTAAAGAATTGCAAAATGGATAAGCCTCTAGCCAACCTGATTAAAAGGAAGATAGCAGAAAATCAAATCAATATTTTTTTAAAGAATAAAATGAAATTCCTATAAAATCTAAAGACAAAAAGAATTAGCATAACCCATTATGCTCAGGTATATGCCAACAAGGCTGAAAACACAAAAGAAGTAAATCATTAGTTTTGTAAAATGTGTATGGGAGGATCACCCCATTCCTTCATCATGTCTGAGTAAGTAGGAATTTCTTATATTTACAGTACAGGCCCAAACTAATCTAACTTGCCTTGATTTTTTGAAATATGCAAAAGATTCAAGTGACCAAGGAATTTGCATTTTGTTTATATCAGTTCACAAGTATTCTTCTGGATCTTTTTCTGTTTTCATATTAACTGTTCAGGAAGCTTTAATAGGTACATTTCCTTGAGTCATTTTAAAAAATTACAATTTGCATTCATATAGAAAGTACAAGTTCCTCTTCCCCACCCCCAAAACATTTCAATAAGAATTCATTTATTTTATTCTACAAACAATAATAGGTAGGCCAAATATCACTTTTCATATGAGGAAACTAATTCAGGAAGCCCATTGAGCTGACAAAGGTTAGAGAAAGAGTCCATGTCACAGCAAGGGTTAGACGCCAGTTCTTCTGAAATTTAGGCCAACTTTTTTGATTAGACAAAGGGATTTTTTTTTCAATCTGCGGACCCTATGTGTTCTCATTACCCCCGCTATATCTGCTTCTTCTTGTTTCTAGGGGGAAAGCCTTAATACAACAACATGCTGAGAGATCCACTGAATTAATTATTTTGTTGGGAGGGACTTCATCTAGCCCCACCAGACCCTGAGCAGGAACATAAACTATAACATCTCCAACAAATACTCATCTAGCCTTCACTTGAAAACCTCCAGAGCAGAGGAACTCACCACCTCTCAAGGCAGTCTATTTTACTTTTAAGAATTTATTAAGTATTTACTACGTGCCATAAGAATGTTCTAATGATTATGAAGTTATTCCTGATGTCCAGCCTTCATTGGTGTTTTTGAGCTTTCCAGTGATTGTTCCTAGTTCTGCTCTTAGGGTCTAAGGAGAACAAGGTTAATCCTTCTTTTCAAGAGTAACTTAGCTTTCAAAGAGTTAGCTTTCTTGAGGAATGATTTCCCAATAAGTGATATCATCAGTTATTTATCTCATGTTAAAGACCAAAGCATAGAAAGCCAAAAACCAAAAACAAAACCCAACAACCTTTCCACCTTAAAAAAGAGAAGGAAGTGAAATTTCTTAATGACCCCATATCAGAAAAAGAAATTGAGCAGGCCATCAACGAACTCCCTAGGAAAAAATCTCCAGGGCCAGATGGTTTTACATGTGAATTCTATCAAACATTTAAAGAACAACTAATCCCAATACTTTGTAGACTATTTGGGAAAATAGGTGAAGAAGGAATCCTACCAAATTCTTTTTATGACACAAATATGGTACTAATACCCAAACCAGGTAGAGTTAAAACAGAGAAAGAAAATTATAGACCAATTTCCCTAATGAATATTGATGCAAAAATTTTAAATAAAATATTAGCAAAAAGATTGCAGCAACTCATTACGAGAATAATACACCATGACCAGGTAGGATTTATTCCAGGAATGCAAGGCTGGTTCAATATTAGGAAAACTATTAGCATAATTGACCATATCAACAACAAAACCAGCAAAAACCATATGATCATCTCAATAGACGCAGAAAAAGCCTTTGACAAAGTACAACACCCATTCCTATTAAAAACACTAGAAAGCATAGGAATAAGGGGAACCTTCCTCAAAATTATAAATAGCATCTACCTAAAACCATCAACAAGCATTATTTGTAATGGGGATAAACTAGATGCATTCCCAATAAGATCAGGGGTGAAACAAGGATGTCCATTATCACCCCTATTATTCAATTTGGTTCTAGAAACATTAGCTGTAGCAATAAGAGAAGAAAAAGAAATTGAAGGAATTAGAATAGGAAAAGAAGAAACTAAATTATCACTTTTTGCAGATGATATGATGATTTATCTAGAGAATCCTAGAGAATCAAGTAAAAAACTACTTGAAATAATAAACAACTTTAGCAAAGTTGCAGGATATAAAATAAACCCACATAAATCCTCAGCATTCCTATACATTACTGACAAAGCCCAACAGCAAGAGATAGAAAGAGAAATTCCATTCAAAGTTACTGAAGGCACTATAAAATATTTGGGAGTCTATTTGCCAAGACAAACCCAGGGCCTATATGAACATAACTATGAAACACTTTTCACGCGAATAAAATCAGATCTAAATAAATGGAGAAATATCACTTGCTCATGGTTAGGCCGAGCTAATATAATAAAAATGACAATTCTACCTAAATTAATCTATCTATTCAGTGCCATACCAATCGAACTACCAAAAATTTTTTTTACTGAGCTGGACAAAATAATAACAAAATTCATTTGGAAAAACAAGAGGTCTAGAGTATCTAGGATATTAATGAAAAGACATGCTAGAGATGGTGGTTTAGCCACACCACATATTAAACTGTACTACACAGCAGCAGTCATCAAAACTGCCTGGTACTGGTTAAGAAACAGGGGTGTGGATCAGTGGAATAGGATAGGTACACAAGTAGGTGAAATCAACAAGTTTAGCAATCTACTCTTTGATAAACCCAAAGAAGCCAGTTTCTGGGCTAATAATTCACTATTTCACAAAAACTGTTGGGAAAATTGGAAAATGGTAGGGCAAAAACTGGGCATAGACCAATATCTTACACCATATACCAAAATAAAGTCAAAATGCGTTCATGATTTAGGAGTAAAAGTTGATACTCTAAGTAATTTGGGAAAGCAAGGAATAGTTTATTTATCAGATTTGTGGAAAAGTAAAGAATTCATGACCCAACAAGAGATAGAGAGCATTACAAAATGCAAAATGGATAATTTTGATTATGTCAAATTGAAATGTTTTTGTACAAAAAAAGCCAATGCAACAAGAATTAGGAGGGAAGCAGAAAATTGGGAGAAAATCTTTGCAACTAGTATCTCTGATAAAGGCCTCATCTCTAAAATATATAGGGAACTAAGCCAAATATTTAGGAATACAAGCCATTCCCCAACTGAGAAATGGTCAAAGGATATGAACAGGCAGTTTTCAGAGGAAGAAATTAAAGCTATCTACAGGCATATGGAAAAATGCTCTGGATCGCTGCTGATTAGAGAAATGCAAATCAAAACAACTCTTAGATACCACATCTCTCCTGTCAGATTGGCTAAAATAACAAATCAGGAGAATGATAAATGCTGGAAAGGATGTGGGGAAATTGGAACATTGTTGCATTGCTGGTGGAGTTGTGAGCTGATCCAGCCATTTTGGAGGGCGGTGTGGAACTATGCCCAAAGGGCTATAGAAATGTTCATACCCTTTGACCCAGTAATACCACTTCTAGGGTTGTATCCCAAAGAAATCACGCAAGCAGGAAAAGGACCCATATGTACAAGAATATTTATAGCAGCTCTCTCTGTGGTAGCCAAGAATTGGAAAGCAAAGGGATGCCCATCAATTGGGGAATGGCTGAACAAGCTGTGGTATATGAAGGTGATGGAATACTATTGTGCCATAAGAAATGGGGATGATGCAGACTTCATAACAACCTGGAAAAACCTACACGACATAATGCTGAGTGAGCGGAGCAGAGCCAGGAGAACGTTGTGCACAGCCACAGATATGTGGATTCCGTGAGGACCAATCCTGACATACTGCGCTTCTCTCAGCAACCTAAAGGGGCAAGGACAACTCCAGGGGACTCACGATGGAGAATGCTATCTTCATTCAGAGAAAGAACTGCGAAGTTTGAATACAGACTGAGGCACACTACATGCTCGCCTTTTCTGCTTCTCTTTTGTTTTTGTTTTTGGGTTTTTTTTTTTTTGGTTCTGTTTCTTCTTTCTCATGATTCATTCAATTGATCAAAATTCTTCTCCACGACTTGACTAGAGCATAAATTAATTCAACGCGAAGTTATACATGACAGTTATATGAGACTTCATGCCGTCTTGGGGAGGGAGGGGGGAGGGAGGGGAGAAAAACTGGAACTCAAAACTATGTAGAACCGTGTGTGGTAAACTAAAAATAAATAAAGAAAAAAAAATATAAAAAAAAAAAGAAAGGGAAAAAAAAACATCAATACAAGAGCCAAATCTGTGAACTATTTGAAGATGAACTGGGGTGACAATGGTTCCCTGGACCCCATTTAGAGAAGCAGATATGGAGATGATGTTCCTTCTCTTGGTTAAAAAGTAGCACATTTATGTCGATGAGGACCAAAAAAAAATTAGTCCTTCAACCTAAACTTTTCAGTTTTCTTGGTCCCTTCATAGTGCCACAGTGCCATGAAAATTAATAAACTTTAGAGTCCTAGTACATGAAAATT
This sequence comes from Trichosurus vulpecula, assembly GCF_011100635.1. Classification (NCBI taxonomy): domain Eukaryota; kingdom Metazoa; phylum Chordata; class Mammalia; order Diprotodontia; family Phalangeridae; genus Trichosurus; species Trichosurus vulpecula. Next base: position 243,158,190 of record NC_050576.1, on the reverse strand, counting down.
GTATCTCTAATAATGTTTGTTTAGGCACATGTTCCTTGTTTTCCAATTTTGTTGTTTTTGTAAAATTCAGCTTCTTTATGCTCATATATCTTTAGATGCTGAGCCACTCTTAGAAGGCTTTAAGGTCCAGTGAAGAACCTAGAGTCTCCCTTCCCTTTTCCAAAAGGTTTCTTCAGGTTGAAAACATTAAAATGAACACCAAAAATGATAAATATAAAATAGTGGAAGGGTGGACCTTGTCTTTTTCACTGACTCTGGAGTTAGAGAACCTGAATTCAAATCCCACCACCAATGCTTACTACTGGTATGACCTTAGGCAAGTTACTCAGTCTCTCTGAGACTCATTTTCCTCATTTGTAAGATGAAGGGGTTGGGTTGCATGACTTTTGAGATCCTTTCCATCTCTAGTAGATCTATGAACTTATAACCATGAAGGGCTATTTGGGATTTATTATATTTTGAGGAGGCTCAGCACAATTACGTACTAGCTGAATCATCCATCTCCTTTAGTCCACTGACCATTCACCCTAAATCACTGACCATTTGCCATGTTCCTGGATCCTGCAATAGCACTTCAGTGGATCTCATCTCCCTGATTCCATGATTCCTTCCAGAAGGACAGATCTCAGCCCATCTCTCCTTTTCACCCTCTATAACCCTGGTTTGTGTACTCCCTGAAATCTGCATAAAGGGGTCCGGCCAAATTACCATCACTTCATCTCTTGACGATATGTGTCATGAAGATACTAGTGTGGCTGGAACATGAGACTCTCTTGTTTATCCTTCAGCTTTGCTCCTGGATGACCAGTCCCAAGTACCCTCCAAAATTCAGGGGTCTGGAGTGATTGCGTAGGTCTGCCTTTGACCAAGAGTACTTTTTTTACCCCCAAACTGAAGATACAATGAAAAGAATTTAGCTTATGATGACAGTGACAAGTAGACCTGGCTCTATGGGCATATTGAGCTTTGTGGTGGGATATTTATCTTGCTTGAGAGAAGCTATAGCTAGTTAGGAATAGCCTAGTATGGAGGAAGAGATATGAATATGCCCTGGGTACTTAGGAAGGCAGAATCAATTCTTGTTTGTGTTATTAAAAACATAGCTCCAATTATTCCTCACAATACTCTGCATTGTTTCATAGTTGACTGATTCAATCAATCAATTGGAATTTTAATCATACAAAGTATATTTATTGATTGGGAAATACCATCAGATTAAGAGTGTTTGCTTTCCTGTAATATTCGATCTGGTTATGACATCCTGAGAGACACTGTAGTGATTAGAAAGCCTGCCTCAGAGCCAGATAGACTTGGGTCATGACCTTGCCCTAGTGCCTTCCCTCTGTTAATTATTGCTACGTTAGCCTGTCTACAGCTTGTTTGGCGTCTTCCCATCTCCGTCATTAGACTGGAAGCTCCTTGAGGGCAGGGACTGTTTTTTACCTTTCTTCATATCTCCAGTACTTAGTACAGTGCCTGGCACTTAACAGGCACTTCATAAATGTTGGTTAAATGACTCCTTCATCTCTCAGGGAGAATAAGCCAACTCTCTAATTCTGTAAGTTACAGAAAAGATGCCAATCTGCTTTGGTAGATGGAGTTTCTTCAACAGGGAGATCCACAAGAATGAAATCACAGATGCTGTCCTTGTCTCTATCCTACATTTTTTGAGCGATAGCATTTCTGACCATGTCACCCCTCCTAATCAATAAACTTCAGTGGCTCCCTATCACCTTGAGGATCAACTACAAAATGCTCTGTTTGGCATTCAAAGCCCTTCATAACCTAGCCACAGTGACACTGGATTCTGGCCATTCCATTAACAAGATGCTCCGTGTCTCAGCTCTGGACATCTTCTCTGGCTGTCCCCCATGCCTGGAATGGCCTCCTACTGCCCACTGGCTTCCCTGACATTGTTAAGTCCCAACTAAAATCTCATCTTCTAAAGGAAACCTTTCCCAACCCTTTTAAAATTTTTTTTGCCTTCCCTCTATTAATTATTTCCTATTTGTCCTCTATGTAAGTTGCATGCATATGTTTGTTATCTCCTGTTTAGATCGTAAACTCCTTGAGGTCAGGGATTGTTTTTTGCCTCTTTGTATATCTCTAGCACTTACCACAGTCCTGGGACCTAGGAGCAGGTGCTTAATAAATGTTTATTGATTGATTGAGTTCTTTGTAAATTGCAGGAATTTCCTTTGGGCAAATTATAGAGATAAATAAACCCGGTCTGTTGACTGTTCACAGCATATGTTGTGAACTTCTAGTCAAGTTTGGAAAATACACACTTTTCTTTCTTTTCTTCTCCTCCTCCTCCTCCTCCTCCTCTTCTTCCCCCGCCCCCCCCCCCATCTCCCCCTCTCTGCCAAGAACTTGTCCCTTAATGTTTACTCTTGTGGCTTTCAAGGGAAATTTAATTTGTATCCCTCGTTTATGCTCAACTCAACAGATTGTTGCAGTGTTAGTCTGAAAAGTATTAGATGGCCAAAAAGCCCATGAGCCTTTTTCGGTTTTCCTTGTTTTGTATGGGCCCAGAAGCCCTATTTCTCAGTCACTGGTGGATCACAAATCCCAGGCATTTTAAATTCATTCCAACTGTTTTAAAATTAAATCACAATGTAAGTAATGGGAGGTCTGAATGTATTTAGGATTCTGAGAACCACGTTCTTTCCAAGTAGATGGTGACTTTTGTTATTGTAGGTGCTTTCATTGAGCAACACTAAATAGCCAACTAAGGCAATTGATCGCATGAAGGGGATTTGTAAGAAGAGTGGATATTAATATATTAAAATGAAAACTGATCATACAACAATTCTTTCTATATGTAGGAGACACGACATAGAAACACCATGCTTTTTTGGACCTCGAGATATTATAGTTTTCCCAGTAGGGCCAGCTGATACTTTAAAGGATATCCTTTACATATGAATGGCCAACTTTTAATAGTCTCCCTAGCCAAGTGTCAGAAGAAATTTCCTTTCTTCCCATCTGCCTTCACTTGGCATTTGCTTCCATCCCCATCACTTCTTCCCTCTTTCTCCTGTAGGTTTTATAACAGTAACAACAAACAATGATGATAATAATTCTTGCTGTTATTATAGTAACTATTGATGCATAGAATGATTTAAAGTTTTCAACACATTACGTGCATTATTTCATTTGCTCTCAGCAACTCTGTGAGGTCAATAACGTGTTATCATCCCCATTTTATAGACGGTAAAACTGACACTCACATAGTCAGTAGGTGAGGTTTTACGTCAGTTCTTTCTTCCTGTTTCCAAGTGTAGAACTCTCCACTTTCCCAGTTCCTGGTTATTAAGATGTTCCATGGCAGAAAGGGTGGACCTGGGAGCCAGTCTGCATCCCTGGAATTTGTGCCAGAAGGAAAATACACTCACCAGCAGATCCTTATTTCTATATGTATATGTTGTCTTTTCCATTAGAATGTAAACTCCTTGAGACCAGGGACAACTTGCTTTTTCTTTCCAGTGCTGAACAAAGTAGACACTAAGAAAATACGCGATAAATCCTTGTTGATCGGTTGACTGACGTACGATGGTACCATTTATCATGAAAGCCTTCATTTCTACCCCTGCCACGTCCACTTCATCCTAGCAAGTCCTTACCCTGCTGGAGCCCTATCTGTCATAGGCCTGTACAGGGTTTACCAGGGAGATGTCCTATTCCACCATTGCCAATGGGAGAGGAATGATGGGGAAAGGCAAATCCCCAACTGGGGGGAGATGAATTCTCAGTGTGGTGTGTCATAGAAAAGTGACCCCTAAACTTGGAGTCAGGGAAGTCTCTGGTGCTTGTGCTTAAGAGCTGTGTAAACATCGTCCAGGTTTACATCATGTACCTGAACGTCACTTTCTTCTTCTAAAAAGGCCTAGTGATAGCACCTTGTTCACTGCATAGACTCCCAACAGCACAACCAGGAGCTCTGAATAGAAGCCACAGAGAGGCAAATCCAGGATCGACATCAGGAAAAGCTTCCCAAACATTAGAGCTATCTGAAATGGAATGTTTCCTGGGAGGTAGTGATCCTCTCCATCTCTCCCCCGGGCTTTCTTACTCACAATGCCTAGTTTCTATAGTACGGTACCATACGAAATATCCTGTGGTTAAATATACAGTACGATGCCAATATAATGTGGTTAAATAGATTTTTGTGGGCTAGCCTGGGGGCCTAAGCATTCAATCTATCAATAAGCATTTATTAAGCACCACTATATGCTGGATACCATGTCAGCTCTGGGGTACAAAGACAAAACAGGGAAAAACAGCATTTATACATAGAAAGAATATGATACAAGGTACACATAAGGTAATCTCAGGGAGGGAAAAGTCAATACCTACAAATATTGTTTCTGTACAAAAAGGTGCCTGATATTCCAAACAGCTTCATTATTAGTAACTTTTGGACGACAGCTATTTGTAAAACAGGGGTTATTTCTTTCTGTTACATTTACACCATTGATTACGAACATGACTCTGGAGGTATGACATTTTTCAAGATGTAAATAAGACTTTATGTTGTCAGATCTGTTTTCTTATTTCTTAATATTCCTTGCCTTTGCATTTTTTAAAAAATATTTTAAAATCTAATTGTTTCATGGAAGAAGGCACTGTTCATTCTTAATGGGATTTCTCTTTATTCAATTTTGGCGTGTCCACAACACGATTATGAAAACAATAATTTGATTTAGAAATCTTTCTTGCTCCGGCAGGGTTACAGTACGGAGTTGGAGATAAATGACCAGAAGAAAACTTCACAAAATTAGTGTTTACACTTAATCTGGCAATGAGCTATAATTTGATTGGTAAAAAATTCATTTGGTGTACCTCTGGCCCTGTGCTGCTGGGTAATGAAAATTTATATCTGCGTTTCAGACATCTGGGGCGGGCCTGACAGCTTTGGGGCCGAATGAAAGATGATGTCACACTGACCCCTGTCAGCATTTCATCACAGACTGGTTACCCAAAACCCAACAGCAGTCACACTTTTTCCCCCCTTTCCCTTGCTGGAGCAGACTCTCATTTTATTTTGGAAGGTTAATGACACTGTAAATCTAATAGGCCACTTTAGTACCATCATGTGGATATTAAAAAGTCCCATGAATGGGCCGGACACCATGGGCAGGCTTTGGTGCAGTCTGATGGCAAGAATGAGAAGCCGTAACAAGACTTGGAGAATGGGAGATGTTTTCAATTAATTACAAAGCTGTAGCTGCCTCTAAATTAACTCTGAATCCCCACTAATGATTAGTTCCTGCCATTTCAATTGAGTTTGCTTCAATTAACTATCTCCTCTTGGAACGTAGGAGGTCTCTGAAAATTATTCAGCACATAACTTCTTAAAAATCAAAATTAAATGTTTTATTCACAAGCCTGAGGACATTGATACAACCAACTCAACTGCTCAACAAAGTACTTTTAACCCACGAAATGTTAAATTAAACATTCCCTCATTAGTATTTTTCTTTTGTTCATTCATCTCACCCACTTTTCTTCTTATGTAGCTTCCTCTTCTGGTTCTTCCCCCTCGTTCCTCCTTTCCTCCTGCCATTGGCTTTGCCTTATTTCATCACAATCTTCCCACATATCTCTGTTTTTCTTTCCACACACCTTTCCATTTTAATGGCATTACGCTAATGTCGCACAAAGGGTTGTAGATGAACAGTTGCAAGTGACTTGAGAGGCATCTAATCCAACCCTCTCATTTCGAAGATGAGGAAATGGATGCCAGGTTGGTTCATCAACAAGTTAAGCCCAAGGTCAGACAGGCTGTAAATATCTGAGATGGGATATGAACCCAGTACCTTTTGGTCCCAGGACCAATGCTCTTTCCCTTGTGCCCTAATGTATCAGCTTCTCCTATTCATTGATTCTTTTGCTGGACATTGAGTTTATTTCTAGGTTGTTTTTGTTTTGCTTTGTTTAATTGCAAACACATATAATGCTGCTATGAAAATCTTTAAACACATAAAGCTTTGTATGTTTTTTATAACATTTTATGAATACATTCCCAACAGTGGAGTTATTAGGTCATAGGATTTGATTATTCTTGTAACTTTTCTGTGTATTGTCATGTTGAACTCCAAAAAGATTCCACAAGTTTTCAATTCCACCAGTAATGACTGAGTGTATCTGTTTTCCATAACCTGCCAGGGCTCTTTCATTGTTCATCATTTAGAGAGATGATTAACAGATAACTAGGTAGATGGATAATAGATGATAGATAGATAGATGATAGGTGGATAGATGGGTGATAGATGATAGACATAAACAGGTATAGATGGCTCGATAGAGAATGATGGATAAATAATATAGATAGATGAATAGATTGGTGATATATATGTATATGATAGATGGATAGATAGATGATAGATGGACAGTAGGAGACAGATATAGATAAACAGATTGGAAGATATAGATGAATTGACAGATATAGACAGATAAAGAATGGTGGATAAATAATAGATATAGATAGATGAATATATTTATGATATGTGTGTATATGGTAGATGGATAGATAGATAAATGATAGATGGATGATAGATAATAGATAGACATAGATGATAGCTGGATGGATTAATAGATATAAAGAGCTGGATAGATAGAGAAGGATAGATAAATAATATAGATGGAAAGATTGATATATATATATATATATACATGTTTGGATGGATATAAGATTGCTGTTGTTGATATAAGATAGATGGATGATAGATGTAGATAGGCATCATAGAAGGCAACTATCAGTATCATTGTATTGCTTCACTCTTTAGGAATCTCTTTCCTCAAGCAATGGGCTCTAGGCCAGAAGTTACCAGTAGGACCCCTCCTCATGCTACATAAGGGGCATCTCTAGAAACTGTGATCCTAAGAGGAGGAGTCCTGAAATTTTACAAGGAAAAGGACCACCCCCCAAAAAAAAGAACAAATGCATTTTTTAAAAAAAGCAAACCAAACAGTAGGAAACCTTGGTCACCTCTTCACTAAGTTGTTTTTAAATCAGTCCTTTGATTCAGAGGCCTTTGCTGGTTGTTGTATAGCAAAGTGAGAATAGTAGAGTAGTTTATTGTTTCTCCTAAAAGCTGGATGGAAGATACGGGGATCCCTAGGCTTGTTTGCTCTGTTGTTCTATCTGTGCTAGGAAAGCCCACACATTTTGATGTGCGCATGGGTGGCAGGGGACACCTGGCTCCCTTTCATACTTATAAATACATTTAGACAGGCTTCTGTTTTAACCTAGAAAAATGTGCACACCTCCCCACTGCCCTGCCAAAGGAGTTGACATACCATTTGAATTAATTCAGCTGATAATGGAAAGTTGTTTGTCAAAATGAAATTACCAGGTCAATTAAAGAGGCAGGCTTTAAATTCTGACATTGAATTTCAGAGCTTAGTCAAGAGAGAGCCTGTCTTGAGTCCTGTGTCTGACAGGAACTGTGTGTACCATGAGTAAGTCACTGGATCTCTAGTGCTCTGGGTCACTAAGACCCTAAGTTGCTAAGGTGCTGACCCACATTGGCCTTAGACTGTGAGCTCTCTGAGAGCAGAAACTGCCTTTTGACTTTCTTCATATCACAAGTGCTTGGCATGGTGTCCCGCACATAGCAGGTGCTTAAATGTTGTGGACTGACTAACTGATCTAAGATTCCCTATACCAATAAAATAAACCAAAGGCAAATATTGCTACTTTAAGGAATCTGTATGAGTCCTCACCCACAGAAAAGTTTGCACCAGCTACGTGCAGAGTGGAATATCTTTCACTTAGCAAATTCTTAATTAATTTTTGGCAATGTTGGTTGAACTGGAAATTGACATGGCAGTCCAGAAAATCATGATATCTAGTTCATAGGAGAGGGACTCTCTGTGTTATGTATTTGGACCAAAAGACTGCCTGCTTCCTCCTGCCTTGGCCTATGGGCACAGTACTCCACAGGTCACTGGCCTTGCTGTGGTTCCTACACAATGATCTGTCTCTGTCCTCTCTCTGCCTTGGCTTTGGTTCTCTCCCATGTCTGGGATGCACTTTCAGTTTACCTCTGTCCCCTTTAAATCCTTTGAGTCCTTCAAAAATTCACTCACAAGATACTTTCTATGTAAAGCCTTATTCCCCTTCCCCCACATGCTACTATCACAACACCCCCTCCCAGTTTTACCATTTATCTATTTTGTATATAGTGATATGCTCCTTCCCTTTATCCCCTCCCACCAAATGTGAGCTCCTTGAGGACAGGGACTGTCTCCTTTTTGTCTTCGTATCCCCAATGTCTGGCAATAACGGTTGTTTATTAAATGTTAGTTGATCATTTGACATTCCTTGAAGATCACTGTTCAGGAGAAGGCTTATCTTACCTTCTGATTTGTCTTTTGATTCTCTTTTCAAACAATAACCTGTGGGGCTAGTGAGAGGTGATGGGGCCACTGGCTAAGCCCTAAGGTTTTTATGCTGTCCACTGGGCTTTACCCCTTGAACTGCCTAGAGGCAGCTAGGAAACAGCTACCTGCCTCCCAGCTTGTTTTGAGTATCAAAGGAGGTCATACTATGCCTGGCACATAGTAAGCACTTGACAAATCCTTCCTTCCTCCCTCCCTCTCTCTCTTTCTTCCTCCCTCCCTTGTTTCTTTCCTTCCTCCCTTCTCCCTTCCCTCCTTCCTTCTTTCCCTCCCTCCCTCCTTCCCTCCCTCCCTTCCCTTCTTCCTTCCTTCTTTCTTCCCTCCCTTTCTCCCTCCCTCCCTCCTTTCCTTCCTCTCTCCCTCCCACCCTACATTCCTTGCTTCCTTCCTCTCTTCTCCTTCTGTCCTTTCTTCCTTTCTTTCCCTTTTCCCTCCTTCTTTCCCTCTTTCCTTCTTTCCTTCCTCTAATAATTAAAAAGGATCTCGCTATATACTAAACTATCCAATGTGCTTTGTCAGATCTATTGCAAAATTTGGTTTTCATAGGAGTATAGCTGTGATGATGAAAGGGACTTTAGGAGAAATCCAGTTAAAGCCTCTTATTTTAAAGATGAGGTAAATAGGGCCCACAAAGATGAAGTGACTTGTCCAAGGCCACCCAGCTGGGTAACATTTTTTTGCCTAAAATTCAGCTGAGCTCTCTCCAGACAGAGATCTGTAAAATGAAATTTGAGTAGTAATTTAGTGGATCTTTGTTTCTGTCTGTTTCTCCCTCTCTGTGTTTCTCTGTGTCTCTCTCTTATAATGCTCAACTAAGCATTACAGAAAAAGAGAGCCACTTATCCAATTTTCTCCCTCTTTTAGAAAAAGGATGTGTTCTGCCCCCTCCCTAAGCCCCACCAAAGGCATCTCCCTGCCATCATTCACAACAATGCTATGAATCTCTCCCCTAGATTCACAACGTGAGCTATTCAATTTTCCTCTGGTGTGGTTTGCAGTGGCAAAGTTATCCCTTCCAAGAGCATTAAATTCAACTTCATGATTATTAAAAGAAAAAAAATTATCTAAGTTATAAACCTAAGGAAAATAGGGCTTATAACACCATTGCCGACAGCCCCTCACTATCACCGAGTACTGCCATAAATATGGTATGTTGGTGTGGGAGTGAGATAATCTATCTATCCCTGGGTGGTCCGGCCCCTTATGAATCTCTGAAAGCTGAATGACTTACTTACCAGATTTTCAACATTTAAGGCAAACAAGCATCACAGAGTGTAATTGCTGTGTTAATTGCTGCAATTGATTAAAATATGAAGGACGTTTTTGTCTTCCTTGCTTTCCAGAGATTGTGCAGTATCATTTCAGGTTCCCACACTCCACTTTCTAGTCCAGATACAAAAGGGGACTCCAGGCCTAAAGCGTTTCTTCCATTGTTTTTGTACCCAGAAAATGTTATATTAAGAACCATAGGATAAGTTCATGGGGGAAAGAAGACAGAATCTGAGTGTGGTTGACAGGAAAAGATCACTAGATGGTAGACAATGTGGTATAGTGAATAAAGTGATAGACTTGGAATCAGGAGGAACTGGATTCAAATCCTGCCACTAACATTTACTAAGCTGTGGGATCTTGGTAACATCACTTATCTTAATTAAGGCACAGTTTCCTTATCTGTCAAAATGGTGATGATAAGACCTGGAGTACCTTCCCCATGAGGTTGTTTGAAGCTTAAATGAGACAGAGAATTGGAGCACTCTGAAGGTCAAGGAGCTCTGTCTTCAGAGGATCCTTGGTGTAGAGCTGGAGAGAGCCTGAGAGGTCATCTAGTACAACCCTGTCTTTTTATATAAGAGGAAACTGAGGCACAGAGATGCGGCTTCCCGTGGGTCATGCGCCTAAGTGGCAGAGCTGGGATTTGTACTGGGATCTTCCGATTCCAAACTCAGGGCTCTTTCTATTACACCTTTCCAGTAAATAGAATTTATTTATTTTCATTTTTTATATTATTTTTGTCTGGACTTGTGATTTCATTGGTGCAGGGAAGTCATTGGAAGGAAACTTCCTCCACCAATGCAATTGCAGCATTTATCACGGTGCTTGCACATAGTAGGATGCTTAATAGATGTTTATTGATCAATTGATTCTGCAATTGTGCGACAGTTTATAGTCTTAGAGAGTTATCTGATGCAATGAAAGGTCAGGTGACTTGTCCAGGGTCACTCAGGCTGTGTCCCAGGGCAGAGTTGACCCCTGTTCTTGCTGACTGCAGGCTCACTATTGACTATGCTTCTTTGTTATTTTTATTGTCATTGCTAGTTTACTATAATTATTATTATTAACATAAATATCATGCTCATATTTTTCAATAGGGGTTCAGGAAGAAATAGTCTTGGAACATGACACTATCCTATCATTATCATCACTTTATATTTTCTATTCTGTGGCCTAATAAAAAATAAAGGCTTAGGTAGTTTGCTAAAACCCTCAGGATGTAAGCACATTCTCCCTGAAAGCATCCTTAGGACAGCTCCAGGCAGGACCACAGGGATGACGTGGAATACCCCCTGTTCTTCAGATCACTGCTGAGGAGGATAGAGTAGGTGCCCTCTGTAGAGGAGGATGATGCTCTTGTGGACAATTTTGAATCAAAGATTGTTGTTGTTTTCAGTCGTGTCTGTTTCTTCATGACCCCATTTGGGGTTTTCTTGGCACTGATACTGGAGTGGTTCAGTATTTCCTTCTCCAGCTCATTTTACAGATGAGGAAACTGAGGCAAACAGGGTTATGTGACTTGCCCAGGATCACACAGCAAGTAAGCATCTAAGCCAGGTTTGATTCTTCCTGACTCCAGGCCACTGACATCACCAAGATGCCCTTTGAATAAATTGCAGTTGGATTTGAATCTAAGGTTCTCAGTTCAAATCCAGCTATTATTACTGCCTGTCCCTGGGTGATCTGTTGCAAGTCACCAAATTAAGCTCCCTACAGACTCTTCATCTGTAAAATAAAGGGTTTGGACTGGATGGTTCGTGGTCTTATTTTGAAAATAACAAAGATAGCTGTAAAAGTAATTACTTTTGCCTGACTGATGCATAGTGCTTCCCTTAGCATCTAATCTGGCTGAATATGGAACGCTGTTTTGCAAACACTTCCCTTTCATTTCCTCTCTAGTTCTCTGTATTCTTGTTCTCAGATCATCCATCATCCTGCTTTCTTGCCACCTGGGACTCTTGGGTCAGATACGGCTGTCACAGGAGCCCAGATAGGGGACATATCTTTCCAGTTTACTGTAGTGCCCCTAGGTGGTTTGGGGGGAAGACCCCTGGCTCTGGAGTCAGAGCCTACTTGGATTGGTTCAAAACCAGTCGCTGACACTTACTGGCTTATGACCTTGAGTGAGTCACTTCCGGTGTCCTCAATTATAAAACGGAATGTTGAGCTAGACAGCCTCTGAGATCTCTTCCAACTCTAGGCATTGTGAGTCAAGGAGTCTATTTGCTGGTGAAGAGAATTGAGACCGGTAGTATCTGGGGATGTGGTCATGTGTTAGAGGGTTATTGTTGTAAAGCTGGAAGCCACTTTTGAGGTCACTGAGTCAAATCTCATTATACATCTGAAGAAAATGAGTTTTGGAGAAGTTAAAGGACCATAGATTTAAAGCTGGCAGTAACCTCAGAGGCCATGAGTCCATCTCCCTTCTTTCACAAATGAGGAAACTGAGGCACAGGGAAATTGAAAGATTTGCCTAGGGTCCAAAAGACAATAACTATCTGTGGCAGAATTTGAATTCAGGTCTCTAAGTCCAGTGATCTCTTCATTACAACACATACCACTCCTTTTAAAAATTAAAAAAAAGACAACTTGCTACAACCCACGGTTGCCAAGGTACTTATTTCTCTTGACTTCAACACCAGAGTGGAAAGGATGACTATGTGAAGTGGGGAGATAATTTTGCCCCCACAAACATTTGGCCAGGGGTTAGAATGTCCATTCAAACATCTGGGCATGTTTCAACCTTTGCAATTGAAAAAGAACCTCGACCATGGGAGATATTAGCTGAATGCCTTGATTCCCTTATTATGTGAGACAATCTGAGAAAGTTTGCCAGGAAATTTCTGAGACGGCATCTGGAGCTCTGAGAGACCCAAGAAGCCTTTTGACTTTTCTTGAGAGGTCCATCAGCCCGAGTTTATCATCACTCTCGAACGCTCAGAACACCTCAAAAGAGTTGCCAAGAATTTGGCATGAAAACACTTTTTGGGGAAAGAAGCAATTCAATCAAGAGTCCTTTGACCTTGAGACCCAGCAACCAAAATAACAATACATTTTTACAATTGTATCCTGAGAAAATGAAGCATTCGAGGCCGGAGATTCAACAACAGTAGCCAACAGATTGTCTCATTGTGCACCAAACAATAAAGGGTCTGGGGAGATGGACGCCCCGGTGAATTGGCACACTTGGAGGTCCAGAAAAATTGAGTCTGACACTAAAATAATGTTGGCTCCTGTATGCCTCGCGGAAAACTCTAAATACTGAAAAAACATGTCTTTTAGGTCTTAAAATTTTGTGTGTTGTGAGAAAACGCGGCACATAAATCATATCAAACTATGCCTGGCACCAAGCCTTGGCGATGCATTTGTTTGAACTCCAGAGCCAAATTGCCTGGATGGGAGAGGGTTTGGAGATGCCAGCTGAGGCGGGGTGCCAGCTTCGGAATGAAGACGTATTATTTCGGGTGAGATCCATATGCATGACCTTTGGAGGCCTCCAAAGTGGTTCCTTTTAATTGATTTTGCAAATTAACAATATTAGGCCTTCTGTAGGATACAAGGTACATTAGTCACCATGCCCTCGCTTTACCCTGAGAGGAAATCCATTGTTTCTTTGTAATGAAATGCCATCAAGGGGGAAGGGGGTGGGGGCCCCAGGAGTATTGGTGGTGATGGTGGAAAAAGTTTGCCTCAGCAGGTAAGAGAAACAGCATTCAGTTGTCAGGTGTGTTTAATGAGGAATTTTAATAATGAGAGTAAAAATGAATGAGCAGAACTTTTACCGACCAGCTCGCAAAGGGAAACCAAATGGACGTCTGTTTTTACAAGCTTACTTAGAGACAGCTGAATGAGTGCCAAGCATCATTGTTCAGAGAGAAGGAGGACATTGAGTATGGCAAATAAATAAATAAATCCTGGCAATTTATTACCATTAAAAAAAAATTCAGAAGGGAGGGCCCGAATGGACTCCTGTTTGAGTTCATTGTCTGTGATTAATCTCCTAGTTCCGTGTTCCCGTTCTCTCCAGCGCCGGTTTCACGCACCATGTAAAATTGTTTCTCTAGCCCTAGGAGAAAGTCTGGGTTTTTCTTTTTTCTTTTCTTTTCATTCTCTCTCTGTGTCTCCCTCTCTTTTTAAATTTTGGAAAGAGGAAGACTGTCATCTCGTGCATGCATGTTCTTATTCCTTCTTCGTGAGAGGAGGAGTGTGCTTCTGAAGAAGAGCTAGCACAGAGGAAGGAGATGCCGTAAGGACATAAAGCACAAACTTTGTCAAGCAGAGCCAGGGCAAATAAATGACAGAGGATTTCTCAAAACCCCACCCGCCTGTTCCAGGGCCTTTTCTTCCAATGAGTAAGGCAGAGGCCCTGTATTTTCTGAGCTGGGACTGCTCTGCTCTTCCCATTAGGAACTCCAATTTTGGCACAGAGGATTCTAATTAAATCTTAGAAATATACAGCATAACATCTCAGTGAACTTTTCTCCCATAAAGAACTTTTGGCCCACTTAAGTCTGTATTGAAAAAAAATTATTTTTTTTCTTGCATTCAGCTGAGTTACCTAACTTCATCACTTAATCTTTTAAAGTTGAGGAATGAGGTGGCAGAGACACTGTCAAAAGTGCTTTGAGATCCTTGGATGAATGCTGCAATACAAATGTGTATTTTTAATAACCCGTTGTTATCAATCTCCCAACTTCAGGGCACTAAAATCTATGTAACTCCTACAAAAGATAAATAAAGGCAAGTCCGTTTTCTCCCTCCAGTCAGAGACTAAAGAAATTATTTCAGATAATATATAGCTTTTCAGCCGTGGGTAGCAGAGAGTGTTTGCTTCTGAAGTTGGTGTCCCAGTTGGTGAAATAAAAGAAAAGGACTGGCCTAGCTTTAGGACTCTTTTTCAAGTCAAAAAATACATTTAACCCGGACACATAAATTGACTTAATTTTACACAAATGGTAAAATGTGAGCAAATCTGGGCAAGCTCTAGAATCAGATTGCGGAAACACAGTTTCCCCTGCAATTGGCGCCAAGGGCTGCCTTGATTTGTTTGAAAAGTAAATGAAGGCAATCGCAGGGCGGCTGTTGGATTTCTTCCTCTGGGAGAGCTTTCAAAAGAGGATCTAGTCTCCAGATCTGTTTGAGATGATTTTGGTGTGGTCCTGATTGGAGGTCAGGACTAGGTGGCCTATTGAGATCTCTTTCAGCCTGTGATTCCTTCCTGGCTTCCCACTATTTTTTCTACTTTCTTTCTTTCTTTCTTTCTTTCTTTCTTTCTTTCTTTCTTTCTTTCTTTCCAATAATTCTAATATTTGTGAAATAGGCTCATACCATCATAAATATGTGAATCCTTCCTTTCATAAACATTGGGATTCTTTTTTTTTCTTTCTTTCCTTCTCCCCAATAATTCTAACATTTGTGAAATAGGCTCATACTATCATAAATATGTAAATCTTTCTTTTCTTCCTTCCTTCCTTTCTCCCCAATAATTCTAGTATCTGTGAAATAGGCTCATACTATCATAAATATGTGTAAATCCTTCCTTCTTTCTTTTTTTCTCTTCCTTCTTTCCTTTTTCTTCCTTTCTTCTCTTTCTCTCAGTCTCTCTCTCTCTATCTCCCTTTATTTCTTTCTCTGTCAGTCTCTCTCTGTCTCTATCTCTCTCTTTGTCTCTGTCCTTCTCCATTTGTTCAAGAAACCATGTAAAAATCCCAGTGGAATAAAAGAGTAAAACACTGACTCAACTTCTAAGTTTATAGGTCTGCAGCAAAAAGAAATCTTGGGTCTTATGAAGGAAGCATTTAATAAAGTCAAGGGATAAGAGTGGAAGGTAAATAAAAAAACAAAATTGGTATCAAATTAAATGGACCTGACAAACATAGACACCTAGGATTTTAAAGCAGAAAAGACCTTAAGATTATAGAGTCAGATACCCTCTATTTACAAATGAGAAAAGTGAATCATCTGGGCTTGATATTAAGTATCTTATCATGGCTGTGCCATTTTACTTTCTATGTGATTTTGGAAAAGTCATCTAACTATATTGGGCCTCCTACGTGTTTTGTTGATTCCATTTGTCACTCATTTGGGATCCACTAAAAACTTCTCACCAGGTTAGTAGTTGTTTGGTAGCCAGAGAGAAAAGACACAGTCTAAATACATGAGGCTGATAAATGCCCACCAGCTTTTCTCTCCTTCAAACCACAAAGACCTTCTTCTAAATCCTACGACAGGCTTCTCCTATCTCATCCCTTCATACGGAGGGAGAATAGAATGGTGAATATGGTTGGAGGAAACTCCCTTGAGATTGAGCGGCTACAAGGAAGGAACAGAACTCTGGACTTTTTTTGTCCTATATCCTTTTCATTGTAACTGACAGTGGTAAACTCCAGCTGCCCAGGGAATTAGAGCCACTTGGATAATTGAGAGGCAGCAAGATAAAGTAGAAAGAAGCAGGAGAGACTTGGGTTCAAATCCTACTTCAGACATGTATTAGCTATGGGACCCTGGGCAGATTGCTTTACATCCCTGATCTTCATTATCCTCATCTATAAAATGGGGCCGTGATACCTGTATGGTGCTTCCCTTGTAGGACTGTTGTCAGGATCAAATGAAATGATGTATGCACAGAGCTTTCCAAACTCCATCCCACTATGAAATGTTAGTCCCTCTTATTCATCCATCTTATGACCCTGGGAATTCTTTCTCTGATTTATTTTGTGAGATATTCTCTACAGCATTTTCCTGGGTTTTTTGTATCTACTGATGGCCAATATATAATTGCTCGAAATTGTCATAGATTAATCAGAAGAATCCTTTGAAAAGCACAGTTATCCAGATTCTTAGATAGTATTTGTAAAGCTCTTGGCACACAGTTGGCCCTATATAAATGCTGACTGTTATTATCACTATTATCATAAGTACTTTTTCTTCTTTCCTTAAGATGGGAAAATATCAAAACCAGGTCATTATTTTCTCAGTGCTCATGCCAATAATTCTGATATCTGTGGAATGGGCTCATATTATTACAAATATGTGATTCCTTCTTTCTTCCCTCCCTATCTTGTGCCTCCCAAACAATCCTGGAGGCAGGTATGGGTTAAGAAACAGACTCGGCTGGGACTAGCTTCACGTGCACTTCCTGACTTTCTTAGCCCTCTTCAAATCTCGGCTAAAATCCTACCATCAGCAAGAAGACTTTCCTGGTTTTCCTTAATGCTGGTGACATTATCTCCAATTTAGCTGATATTTATCTTATCTGTACCTAGCTGTTGGCCTGTTATCTCCCCTTGTTAGATTATGAGCTACTTGAGGGCAAGGATTACTTCCACCCTCAGAGCTTAGCAAAGTGTCTGGCAAATTGCATAAATGCTTCTTGACTTGGCTCATGGTTAAAGAATTAGGAAGTCATTGGACCAAGACTCAAATATAGGCTTTCTGACTGTCCTGCCTTCTGTCCTGCTGCTCTAGTTCACTTTCTTTCTCTTCTATTTTCTTCTCTTTCCTCATTCCTCTCCTGGATGACCCTACCCCCACCTCTTTTTGAAGCAATCAGGGTTAAGTTACTTGCCCCAAGGTCACAAAGCTATTAAGTATCTGAGGTCAAATTTGAACTCAGGTCCTCCTGGTTCCAGGGTCGGTACAGTATCTACTATGCCACCTAACTCCCCCTCCCAGAGCCTTCTTAACCCTTCATATATCCTTCTTTCCCTCCCCTTCTATTTGTTACCTCTTCCTTCCCCTTTCCTCTAACAGCTCACCCTGGCCTTCATCTCTAGCCTTCCATGATTCCGTTCTGATTGGACCTTTATAATAAGTAAGAGTACAAAAAACCAACGGGAAGACACTTTGCATTTTTCTGCTTTTGTACAGTGTCACTATACGTGACATGATACGCACAGTGCTGCTTAAGATGCCTTCTGCGACTATTGATGATTCTTGCATTTTACCTTTTGTCAGTAAGTATTTTTGACCCCTTCCGAACACGTGACTATTTCAATCTGAGGGTCCAGATGAGAGAGTCTGAGAGAGCTCTTTCTTCCTGAGAATACAAAGCATCTTTCCAGGAAATATCATAAACTATTATTAGCCTGAAAGTCCTCTCCTTGTGTCATCCTGAAGAGATGCTGCATTGTTCCCGGCTCGTGAACAGTCATTTGTATGCCCAATGTTTATCCTATGCCTGTTTTAGGAAGACCATCTCTGTCTAAAAAAACATAATCACCATGAAATAAGCTCCCAAAATTTTTGTATACACCCCAACACCCTTTTTCTAGGGAGGAAGAGGAAATCACCATATTTTAAGGCCTTTTTTATTGGATTAGACATTGCCTTTCATCTTTAAAAACATTATACAAGAATATTACAGACCTTAAATGTCATTTCCAAACCCTTTTAAAAAGAGAGGAAAACTCTAAAACCCACAGATTAAAATTTATAAAATACTGAGACTGATCTGACCATCCTGGCCATTCCAGAGACAATTTTTGAGAAATAAATGATTCATATATGAATAAGGATTTTCGGTAAGGGCAAAATGGAAATTTGGGAGGTGGGCTAGCATAATTGGAAGAGAGCTGGAATCAGGTGTCTTCAATTAAGATCTCATCTCTGTTGTTCTGTTACCTTAAATGAGTTATTATACCTCTCTGAGCCTCAGTTTTTTTATCTGTAAAATGAAGCAATTGGACTAGAGTGGTTGATAAGCTCCCTTCACTAGGAATCTTACAAAATAAATATGTGTCTTTTTTTATAAGAATTGGTATAATTGTGGTCTAAAAGGTTACTTTCTTAGCTTCTTTCAAAGCCAGGTTCAGGTACCACTTCTTACATGTAGCCCTTCCTAACCACCCCTCCCCCCAATCATTTCCAGTTGGTTTGCTTATTCTCTCTTGCATTTGTCTGCCTGCATTTGTCCCCTTAGTAAACTATAAGCACCACGAAGGCGGGACTGTTCAGTTTTTGTCTTTTTCTCTTAACACACTGCCTTGAATATTGTTTTTACTGTTCAGTCATTTCAGTAGTGTCTGACTCTTCGTGACCCCATTAGGGGTTTTCTTGGCAAAGATACTGGAGTGGTTTGCCATTTCCTTCTCCAGTAGATTTTACACATGAGGAAACTGAGGCAAACAGGGTAAGTGACTTGCCCAGGGTCACACAGCTAAGAAGTGTCTAAGGCCAGATTTGAACTCAGGAAGATGAGTCTTCCTGATTTCAGGCCCAGTGCTCTATCCACTGTGCTGCCTTGAATATCATAGACATTTAATTCAACTTGTGGGGTTGAATCGAATGAAACCTGGTTGAGCTTCCAGCAACATCCTTTTGTGGCTTATTCAGTAATAAATTTAGTCAACCTGCTTTAATCCTCACTGGAGAGAAGAAAAATCCTTTTCAAGCATTATTTAATTAGCCATCAAAGCCCCTCCTTGAGGCATAGGTTTTATTTCCCCCTGTGGAAGGAGACTGAGGCCCTCACCAGCAGATCTCAGTGCAATTCCAAATAAGGCTTGAATGTTCAAAGTTTTTAGAGACAATCTGGAGGTGTGAGCAAAGCACTGGGTTTGGAGTAGAAGGATTTGGGTCTAAGCTCTGGTTCTGCCCCCTTACTATTTATGTGGCTTTGGGCAAATTGCTTCACATCCCTTGGGATTCAATTTCATTAGTAAAATGAGGGCATTCGATTAGATGATCATCTCTCAGGTCCCTTTCCAACTCTGGCAGGGAGCTATCTGGGATTCTCCATTGTCTTTCTCCCCCGTGAGTCTTTTGATTCATGTGGGAAGTGAATAGAGATCATGATTCAATTTAATTTCATCAGCCATTCAACCAAGAAGTATTAATTAAGTACCTATAATGCTTTGGGAGAGAAGTGCTGTGCTATGGCGGATGGAGGGCCAGCCGTTGATTCAGAAAGACCCGGATTCAAGTCTTGTTTCTGACCTATACTAGCTGTGTGATCCTGGGCAAGGCACTTAAACTCAAGTAATTCTCTGAAACTGTACGTTGTAGGGAAGGTGCCCATCTGGATTAGTAAGAGGAGTGTCTTCACCAGGTGTTCCATATACAGGTCTAAATTCCCTTCTCCTCACTCTGCCCTCCAGTAAGCACCATGCTACACACTGTGGCTACAGTGACAAAAGTAAAAACAGTCTCTGCCCTCAAATAGCTCATGTTTCAATGGGAGAAAACACCTTGTGCACAAATAAGTAAATTAAAAATGGTTGTGGAGTAATTTCAGAGTGTTTGTATACAGGGATGAAAGAAAGAAGTGGTACCCACTGGGGGACCAGGAAAGGTCCTGTGTAACAGGGAGAGTTGAATTGAGTTAAATCAAGCTGAGTTTTGAATAGCTAGAGATTCTAAGAGACACAGGTAAGGATTGAAGCTTTTCAGTCCACAGTGCCTGGTGCATAATAAATGCTTAATAAATGTTTATCGATTGCCGTACTTACTGTTCCTCACTCAGGACACCCATCTCCCACCTCCATAATGGGTACTCCTTCCTTAAGTCCATGTCTCAGAATCCCTGGTTTTCTTTCCATCAGTTTTTGATTTCGGGCATATCCTGATTATGGAGAGAGAGGGCAGTGAACATGCAAACTCCCCTTTTGCTTTGCTCTGGCCGAACATTATCATCTGGACAAGGCACCAAGATGGTTATTAGTGGACTTCTGTAGAGTGCAGCTTTCCGATTTTCCCCTGACTTTGCCTGTCAACTCCCTCCACCCCCTGGCAGCTTCAGGTGCTTTAAAACTGCTCCTCACAAGACCCTTGACTCTGCTGGTCTTGGCAGCCTCCACATTTCTTCCCAATCCAACCTATGGAGTTTGAGTCTCATGAATTTATACAACTATTACGAATCAGCCGCACTCACGATATATGAGAGTGTCCCAGTGTTATGTCAGAGGAAAGCCTTGTCTTAACTTTTCAGCAGGGAATGGAATGTACAGTAGAGCGTGGCCTATAAATCATTTTCAAATTAGTATTCTGTACATCTGGAGAAGAGTACATTTCTCCTCATGCATAAATTGCCTATGAACACATTTCAAAAACCCACGCTTAATCTTAGCAATGAACATTTCAAAAAGTAAATTAATATCTTCAAGGGGAAGAAATACAGTATATTAAACAGGAACCCACTAGAAACACTATAGTTAAGAGTCTGTCAGCATTTCCATTATAAACCCTGTTTTTGAGGGGTTTATAACTCACTTGTAAAAATTCATAGTAGGCTGAGACTTGGCATATGAGGTCTCAGCCCAGCAACTTGACATGATATTGGGTCTGAAGGAACCACGGATTCTTGTCAATGGGATACTATTTTAAAGCACCAAGATGAAGTCTCAATAAAGGGAAGGGGCTGGGGGTGAGGGAGTGGTGATTTAAACCCATAGGATTCAGGGACGGCTGAGGCAAACTAAAATATTGTTCTAAGAGCAGCAGGTTACTGCTAGGTTCTGTGGGTCTCCACGCCCCAATGGAAGGAGAGGAAGACAAAGTTTTACATTCCTGCCCTGGCCCTCTGCAGTTTCTCGTTTGGGTCACACTCAATGCAACTTTAATTCACAGCTTAACAGTTTAAAATATGACCTGTTGAGGCCACAGGTTTAGATGAAAAGTTTATAAATGAGGCTAATTAACATTGTAATTGTAATTCTTTTTTACCCCTCCTCTTTGGGGGGAAAAAGGTATTCCTGGAAGTGGAAGCAGTATAAAAATGTCTTGGGCTGCTGTAAATTTCCAGTGTAAATACTTGTGTGATATGTTGTGTGTTTGAATTAGCCCAATATGTATTCATTTTAAATATTGATCTTTAAGGAAGTAATGTAATAAATCTGAATACTCTTTTGCATCTCTGTTTACATTAGCCCCACTGCAGATTAAGGGAGACAGTTTGCCTTGTAAATTTGCCTGTGGAATAAGTGGGGGCTTATAAATAATCCTGTTTCCAATTATGCCGAACAATGATGATAAACCATTGTGAGTTGTGGGACAATTGTACAGTGGAGTGTGGCTGAGTCACCAGCCTAAAGAACATGCCTGGGAGTAACCGATGAGCAGATGGGCCCTCCGCCTTATTGTTTAGACCAGGAAACGGGCAGAATTGTCACACGGCACCCAATTCTATAAACGTCTCTACGTGGAGATGTCAGTTCCTTCCCTGGCCTGAAAAAGTTTCTAAAGAGTTACTCAAACTATTTAAAACATGAAAACGCGATTGTTTTGCTTGGTAATAGCAGCAATTTGTCTCTAACAATGTCAGCTATGTTGCGGTGACCTAGGAGGGGAAAAACTCCATGGATGTGCTTGGCTGTGGTTTGGGGTTTTAACTCCTCCCTTGGGCTGTGGCCTGAACTGGCCTTTGAAGAACTTGATCTCTGGACCAACTTTTAGTTAGGAATTCTAAAACCTAATGGTAGAAGATTAAGAATAAATTCACACCTCAGCCAAGATAATGGTAGGGGCCAAGATCAACCCCATTACCCTTAAGGTTCACATCATCGATTGGAAAGTGCAAATATTCACATGGAAATGAGGTCGGTTTCCATTTTGCGCTTATATTGGAAAATGGGTCTGTTAAGCAGTTGAGAAATGGATTCGTTTGATTTTTTTTTCCACTTGACAAGGAACATTCTCCCAAGTAAAATACTAAGAATGCAATGACAGCAATGGAAACCTTTCTATTTCCTTGACTTTAATCTTGCTGTAGAAAAAATATTTCTTGAAATGTTATAATGTGCGCGTTTTGACGCTTTTATATAGATCTGTAAGTCGTTGGTGATTTTCTGTTGACTCTGCTTGTCCAGCAAAGCTCTTTTAATTGTGGTCTAAGAGGTGTTTAAGGGGTGGTCCTAATCAGTTTTAATATGTGGCCTGTTTTTAAGTGGGCTACCCCATCTTGGCTATTTCCTGGGCTGGAATTCTAGCAACTCCGAAAGAAAATCTTGAATCAGGGGAGCATAGACTTAGGGTTGGAAAGGAACATGGACATCTAGCCAGATGTCCTCATTATGCCTTGCACATGGCAGGAAATCAATAAATGTTTACCCATTTGAAATTAATTTAACAGATGAAGAACCTGAGTGGGGAAGTGGCTTCCTTAAGATCACATAGACCAACCTAGGATTTGAATCTAGATCCTCTTCCCATTACATTATCAAGTATGTTTTTGTTGTTTATGTTTGTTTCATTTTAGTTTTGTCTGACTCTCCATGACCCCATTTGGGGTTTTCTTGGCAGAGATACTGGAGCAGTTTGCCATTTCCTTCTCCAGCTTAGGAAATTGAGGCAAACAGGGTTAAGTGACTTGCCCAGAGTCACACAGTTAGTAAGTGTCTGAAGCTAGATTTGAGCTCAGGAAGATGATTTTTCCTGACTCCAGGCCTGGTGCTCTATACACTAGCTGCCCCATCAAGTATTCTACTTTCTCTTAACCTGGTGCCCTGTGATCTAGTCAAGAGGGAGGGATATGTTAATGGAGTTGGGGGGTGTTGGGGAGAGGAGGAAGCTCTGATAATTCAGGAACCTCATTTTGCTCATTGCCCCATCCCAATGTGTTCCAAGCAGTTACACTGATGGAATGAGGTTCGTTTCCTCCTTTTTACCCCCTCTCATGGTCTGGTGGTAGTGTTAATATTAAGTACAACGGTGTGAAGAAGGAGAAGGGAAGAGATCAAGGGAAGCCGTTCAGGTACTGACTGTGGTCATATGTGGATGTGTATCAGTGGCAAAATTTGAACCTAGGTTTTTCTGACTCTAAAGCTGGCCCTGTACCCATCAGGCTGATGGGGACCCATGTGGAAACGAACAGATGGAATTCTTAATATTATCTTAGATTTCTAGATAACATTAAGAATTCCATCTGGTCCTTTTCACATGGGTCCCTATCAGAGGGGACCCTATAATCACTGCTGCCCACTTGCCTCATACTATGTATCTTGTGGTCGCAGAAAGTTGGAACTTAATTCTTAATGTCTATGTTTGCCTTAACAGTGAGGCTTTTACCAAAAACTATTCATACTATGAACCCTAGCCTTGGAATTTTGGACAATTTTAGATTGAGGGAGACTGAGACAAGTATCCATAGAACATTGGCTCTTCACTTTCTTGTTAGGTGTAAGAAAGAGTAATGTGGTTGAATTTGGGGTCAAAGAACCTGAATTTAAATCCTGACTCTTCCACTTAACTAACGGTGTGACCTTGGACAAGTCATTTCATTTGCCTCAGTGAAATGAGGGGGTTGGATGACTCTCTAAGTTTCTTTCCAGTTCTAGCTCTATGTTCCCATAAAAAGACAAACCCAAAGGATTTGGCTAAAATCCACGTTGCATGATCTTAGGGAAATCTCAGGCAATGTATAAAAATTCTATAGTTGTAACCAGTTATTAGAGACAGACCACTGAATGTGAAGTTAAGAGGCTGGGGTTTGAAACTCAGCCCCCAAATTATAGTATACGAACCTTAGAGATTATCTAGTCTGAATCCTTAGTTTTCCAGATGTGGAAACTAAAGCCCACAATAGGAAATGACTTGTCTAAGGTCACATGGATAGTAAATGGCCAAGCCTCTGCTTTCTCATTCATCAGATGAGAAAAATGATCTTATCTATTTCCTAGGGCTAATCTGAGGCTCAAATGCAACAATGTTTGTGAAAGCGTTCTGTAAACTGCAACATTCTACACATTTGTAAGTCCTTTTTAACTCACTTTCATGCTTAGGCATTTTACAGATAGATACTGAGGCTAATTATGCCATGCACCATGTGGTGCTAAGGATAGTTTGCCAGACTTGGAGTCAGGAAGAGCTGGGTTCAAACACTCTCCCAGAAAATAACTGTGACCTGGGGAAAGTTATCTTAAACTTCCCAAGTCTCAGCTTCCTATACTGTGACAGTAGTGACAATGAAAGCACCTATCTCACAAGGGTGGTGTGGGAACAATCAATCAATGAGAATTTATCAAAGAAGAAAACATTTATTAAGCACCTACTGTTTGCAAGGCACCGTGCTTTACATTTTATAAGTATCTCATTTGGTTCTCACAACAACCCTGGGAGGCAGGAGCTATCTCTAACAATTGGGGAAACCGAGGCAAACAGTGCTTAAATGACTTGCCTAGGGTGACACAGCTAGTGTCTGACACTGAATTTGAACTCCAGTCTTTCTGATGCCAGGACCACACTCTGTTCCTGTACTATGCTAAGATTTCAAAAACAAAAGCAAAATGGTCCCTGCCCTCAAGAAGTTTATATTCTGTTGAGGGGAGACAATATGCACATGTATCACTATATCCGAGTTATTTATGAAGTCAATATAAGGTAACGTTAATGAGGACTCCTTACCTGGGGTCTATGAACTTAAAAGTTTTTTTTTTTTGATAACTGTTTCAGTTTAATTTGTTTCCTTTATAATCCCATGTGTTTTATTTTAGCATTTAAAATATTATTCAGAGGAGTCTAACAAATGTAGCATTTTCTTAAATAATTTGAAAATATTATTCTGAGAAGGGGTCCACAGGCTTCACCAGATTTCACGGAGGGCGTCCGTGGCACAAAAAAGGTTAAGAACTTGTGTCCTGGAGGGAGGGACACGGGCAGTTTGGGGAGGCAGGAGTAGGGCAGAGAAAGGCCTGGGGAGATGGAGCAACCAAATGCCTTAATGTTTGTAAAGCACTTTGCCAACCTGCAAACTCAATATCCAGCCCGCTAGAACGCTCCTAAATTCTGCGATCAATTCCTTTGTTCTGTCAGCGCTAAGAGCGTATTTTTAGTATTTGTTTTTTATTATACTCAGCTCCATTAACAAGGCAGTGACTTGTGCAAGAAAAATCACAGTTTGTAGAATCCAAGCCCAAAAGAAAATGAAAACACACCACATTGTGGAATTATTAAAAACCCTCCTGAAGCTTCATTAATTGTGCTTACCTAACACGTCAGCGGTGGGAAGAGAGAGCCTTGCATTTCCTCCTGGTTCAAGCAAACTGCCCTCTTCCCAACCTAGGTAAGGATGCTCTCTCCAGGGCTGCTAGTCCCCTAAAGGCACAAGGCGATTGTCAGACTTGTGAGGCTGCTGCATTTCAGGTCTGTGCCCTACGCCACCGTCTTCTGAGGAGTCGTGGTGAATAGGAAAATCAGGGTTAAATCTACACATCTGGACCCAGTGGATAGAGTGCCTGATTTGGCGTCAGGAAGGTGTGAGTTCAATTCCTGTCTGATGCTAACGAGATATATGACTCTCAGCAAGTCGTTCAAACTCGCTCAGCCTCGGTTCCCCCTGTCTAAAGGGAATTATAACGGTTTCTACTTCACAGGGTTTGTTTTTAATGCGGATCAAGACTTTTTGCTAGCTATAAGTAGTAGAATGGTATATGGGTCTTATTGTACAGTATACTTTCTTAGCCTTTGTGTGTGTGCTATGTACCCCCAAGCCAGCCTGGTGAAAACCTGTGGACCTCTTCTTAGAATTATGTTTTTAAGTATTTAAGAAAATGTTAAATTCCAGTTAGAAGTTGGTGAAAATAAAAATTTTGTTTCTAATTTAAGTTCGTGGACCCCCTGAAATTTATACATGGTGCTTTAAATATCCACAGAGCCCAGTTTAAGAACCTGTAGAATATTATTGAATTGATATAAAAAATTGTCACCAAATCCCACATGAGTCATCTTCCTGAAATTACTTGGAGAGTTCTGAAAAAACAAACCCAACCATTGTATGCCATGGTCTTTATTTCTTCTAAATATCCATCTTTAATATTCCCACACTATTTAAAGAAAGGTCCACCTTTCAGACCAAATATTATGCTTAAAATATGTATGTAAATACTATTTCAAAGAAAAAGTGCTTTTTCTCCATCTACATAACATTTAGTTGTATCCTGAAGAAATGTTAATGATGATAATAGTCATAATACTAATTAGATCTGAAGATACTGGAGTCTTAAAAGGGAGATGCTTAGAACTTTGCAAAAGGTAATTAGGTCAATGTGTTTTTAAACTCTCCAGTGAGGACCAAATTTCTGATACACTATTGGAGGGAAAAGTGGAAGCAATATCCTGTTGGGGAGATCAGACGCTCAGAAACCAAGGACACTTACACCCAGTTTGGTGATTGTCACTGATGGTAGTAGTCTCCTGTTATAATGCTGTTGCTAGACCCAGCTGTAA
Source organism: Trichosurus vulpecula (assembly GCF_011100635.1). Lineage (NCBI taxonomy): Eukaryota > Metazoa > Chordata > Mammalia > Diprotodontia > Phalangeridae > Trichosurus > Trichosurus vulpecula. The sequence continues at coordinate 243,131,352 of NC_050576.1, read as the reverse complement.
TTGCATTTGTAATGTTGTTTGGCTCAGCCTATTATAGATACTTGTTAATAAGGAAGTGTTCTGACTCAGAATGATTTTGTTTAACAAAGTAACTTAAATTTTTTTTTAAAGAAATGCATTAGCGTGGTAAGAACAGCCAGCTAAGTATATGTGGGTAGTGGTGATTTTTTTTTGTCTTTTCCATTCCTGTCAGTTTTATTCTTCATTTTGTACTCTATGGTCGTCCATTATAGAAGCTGGGCAACAAGGGGTAATTAACAGGTAATCATCAATAAACAATTTAACCACAAAAGCTTGGATCCCCACCTACCACTTGTCAACAATAAAAGCTTAGTGACTCCACATGCCATTGGAAATAGAGTCTATGGGGAGCCCCAGAAAGCAAGGCTAATATAAATAAATAGTCCCTTTTTGGGAGCATAAACAAAGGCCTGGCTGTAAGTGACCACATAGAAGAAGGAAAGGAAAATTCAGTAGGCAGGAAAAATATTAGGAAACCAAACATTTGGTTTCAGCTTTAGAAGAAAAAATATAAATGCTTGAGGAATAGGAGCCAAAAAATGATCTACAAAATATCTTCCTCATCCCATGTATGTTTTATGTTTCTTTATGGATTGATGGAGAATTTAAAGGGAACATTTAGTCAAGCCAGTGTTTGCATATAGGAATAACTGGCCATTATCCGAGGTAAAAACATAGGTGGAGTATTTTTAGGGCAAGAAAAGTGAGTGAACTCATCCACTGCCTTACAGGCAACTTCAATGAGATGAGGTCAAATGCATGCCTTTGTAAATACGTGGTTAGTCCCTGTCAGAGTGCCTGCAGCTCGGAGATCGGTGCCCAGCACGGTGCTTCATAAATCCTGGATGAATGAATACATAATAACTACATGCTCAGAGCTGCCCACTTCTGAGGTTTTTATTTGGGTAATTTTCTTCACTACATTAGAAAGTCAGCTTCCTTGAAGGTGGTGTCTCTTTTCCCTCTTTCTTTGTGGCAGCTAGGTGCCAACCGTGGGTAGAATATTGGGCTTGTAGAAAGACCTGAGATTGAATCCTGCTTCAGACACCTACTAGCTGGGTGACCCTGGGCAAGTCACTTAACCTCTGTCTCTGTTTCCTCATCTGTAAAATGGGATGATAATAGAGCCGTCCTCACAGGGTTGTTGTGAAGATTAAGAGAGTTGACAAATGTCAAGTGCTTTGCAAACTTTAAAGCTCTACAAAAAACTAGCTATTTATTATTATTTTTAATTTATTATTATTGCTATTACTATTATAGTAGTCACCTGGGCTAAGGCCCAGGTCCTGGTACACAGTAAGCATTTAATAAATGCTTGTTAGTTGATGCTTGCCGATTACATTCCAGAATGGTTTAAAGATTCAGTGAGAATGATGTAGCCTAATTCATGCAAAGTCACCTGGTCCCATATTGCTCTTAGTCAGTCAATAAGCATTTATTAAGCACCTACTGTGCTGAGCATTGGAGATACAAAGAAAGGCAAAGATAGTCCTTGCTCTCGGGAAGGTTACATTCTAATGGAAGAGACAATATGCAAACAACTATGTACATACAAGATTTATGGGGATAAATTGGATAGTTTTAGAAGGCAGGTACTAGTGGTAAAGGGGGATCAGGAAAGGCTTTTTGCAGAAGGTGGAATTTTAGCTGAGAGTTGAACCAAGGAAGCCAGGAGGTAGAGAATAGGAGAGAGCACATTTCAGGCTTGAAGGACAGTCAGAAAAATGTACAGAGTGAGGAGATGGGGTGTCTTGGAAGAGCAAGGAAGCCATCGCCACTGGAGGCGAGTCAAGTGAAAGAAGCCTGGAAATGTAGGAAGGGGCCAGGTTAGGGAGGGCTTTGAAAGCCAGAGGATTTCTATTTGATCCTGGAGGCTATAGGGAACGGCTAGTGTTTAATGAGGAATGGAAAATGTTACATGGCCAGGCCTTCTCTTCTATTGAGATCTTTACTCCAAAGCTGCTGAATTTCAAGGTCTTAATAAACGAATGATTAGTATTTTAGTTCAAAAGAGACTTCACTGAATTTTATTTTTGTGACCCTATATTTATTATCGACCACCTACCACTACTCTGCCTGAAAGTCCTGAAAAAGATAGGTGATGCAAGACTCATCACCAATAACATTTACTAAGCACGGAGCTAAGTCTAGTACAAAGCCAATTCAATGAACACATGTTTTGCCCCTTTACATTGAGAAGACGATGGTAGATAACACTGCTGCAAGCAGACATAAAAAAACCAAATTTCTGCACAGTTAGGGAAAGGTTGCCTCTGTGTCACCCTGGGTAAGTCACTGTCATGCTGCCAGAAATCATTCATTGAAAATACATGTTAAAGCTGATATAGACCTGTCCTAGGTATTTGGAGGTTGTGGGGGAAGGGAGGGGATACAAATATAACCTAACACAGCATCCCTACCCCTGAGGACCTCATAATCTAGCGGGAGAACATCATGCATGCATGCATGCACACACAAATACACCCCATTAAATGTTACTACAAATGCATTAAAAGAAGATTACAAGTTAATCTGGGAAGTCTTCATGGAAGAATTTTTAATTTCATGGTGAAAAACTGAAAGCCAGATCTGCTTGAGAATTGTCAATAAGTTAATGCTACATTTTCTTTTTCTGGAAAAGGCATGTCAATCCACTGCCCTAGTGGTAATCTATTTACCATCCCCATGACTTTTCAGAACATATAAACTTCTCCTTTCCATCACTTTCTTATATAGGTCATCTCCCCCTGTTAGAATGTAAGCTCCCTAAGGCCAGAGACTGTCTTTTGTATTTGTATAACAATGCTTAACACAGTAACTGTCACCTACTAAACCTTGTTAAATTTCTTCCTCTCTCCTTCCTTCCTTCCTGTCAAAAGAGCAGTTTTCAGTAATGTCTTAGCTTCACTTAAGCTCCTTTGCTTCCCACAGCCGTGGTGCCACCCTCACCCCACTCCCACCCCACCGCAGCTTAGCATTGTGTTTACCTGTATTTTTTCCTTCTGATTGCTCACGTCCAATTGTATTCATTAGGGACTTTGCCAAATGTTCATTGGTTTCCTTAATTCTATTTTGGGGGGAGGATATTAGATCTTGTTAACACCCTCCCACTGTGTTCGCAGCTACTTAAAAGTAATTAAGTAAAAAGTGAAGTTGGAATACATCTATCATTTAATTTGAAATTACATAGGAATTGAGAGAGGGAAAAAGTGGCTTTGAAAGATCAATTCTCAAATTTTGATTTAAGAACTGAGTTATTAGCTGAAATAATATGAACTGGGTCCATTCTTCTGACCTCGGCAAAGTCTAGCCTAGTCAATTATTACAACAGAGCAGGGAACCAGGAGAACAGCTTTGAATCAATCAGAACCCAAAGGATTTGAGTTTGCATGGGGTTGAATAAGACATTAGTTATAAAATAATTAAGGCTGTCTTTGACCTTTTTAATGAGAAAGGACATTCATGGATTTTTTTTCCATATACATCTGAAACTACTTACCTCATTTTATTACTTGATATGGAGGAGAATAGAAGCCAGCCATGATCTTAAATATCCAGCTGGAATAAACAAGGGTGATTCTTCAGGTATAGATAACACCCTTCCTGCTGAAGCAACATGACTTTTTTTTTAACTTGGCTCAGGGGGTTGGGGGAGTGAAAGGGGGTAAGGTTGTGTGTTTCTGGGGAGGGGTTCTCTGAGTAAGTCATGGATCTGCCTCCTCCCCCCAAATTCAAACTATCAAGATCCTCTTGGGAACACAGAAACTTAGAACGGGGGCAGGTCTGCTCTAATGGAGAATGTACTGGATTGTAGTAAGAAGACCAGGGTTCAAATTCCAGCCCTGACCCATACTACTGGTCTGAGTTTGGTTCCACAGGAAAGCCAAACGGAAAGAAATGGCCCCCAAACAGGCCTCAGAATAAGCTGTTTCAAATACTACATTCACATGTACTCCCTTTTTCTCTTTTTTTCTTCCCAGAAGACCATTCCAATAAACTGTGTATCTCCTATATTTCCTTAGCAATATAATGATTTAAAATTGACAACCATCAATCCTTATCGATTCATGGAACAGAGCAGATGGAAAGCAAAGGAATGCAGTAGGGGTCTTGGATGGCAAAGGGAAGATGAGGGCTGGAAAGGAATGGTAATTGGAGTAGAAAAGAGAAAGCAGAAAAGAGGTAAGAACTGCAAATGACACAAACAGGTGGAAAGAAAACCAAGAAAGAGGAAAGAAGTCGAATCAAGGGGAATCGTTGTTGTTTTAGTTTCATAATCAAAAAACTTGAAAAATAGACTTCATTCTATCAACAGATACTGAGGGCCTGCTGTGCTCAAGGCACCAAGTTGGACAGGAATAAAGCACATGATATGACAGCGCGGACAAGAAGGAAAGCTAGCTGGAGGGTCAAGGGAGGCTTCACGGAAGGCATTCATCTAGGCCTTGAAGCTTGAGTAGCATTTAAAATTGTTATCATTCAGTCGTTTCTGACTCTCCATGACCCCATTTGGGGTTTTCTTGATAAAGATACTGGAGCAGTTTGCCATTTCCTTCTCCAGCTCATTTTACAGATGAGGAAACTGAGGCAAACAGGATTAAGTGACTTGCCCAGGGTCGCCTAGTTAGTAAGTGTCTGAGGCCGGATTTGAACTCAGTTCTCCCTAGGTTGAGGCAAAGCACTCTATCCATCGAGTCACCCACCTAGCTGCCTCCTAAGGGAGTGGGTAGGGAATAAGAACTGATTTAAGCTTTTTTTAAAAATGTATAATATTTTCTCTAGATGTTAACTAGATTTTAGTGGGGATCTTCTGTTTGCCTCACTTTCAAACTTGTCAATATCCAATATTTGATAACAACTAACAACCAACAATCCTATCTCTAGCACTTACCCCCGTGTGACCTTGAACAACTGCTCAAGCCTTTTTCCTCATCTGTAAAGTGAGGGGTTACAGCTCTTCCAGATTTTGATCTATGATCTTATAAATAACCACCACACCACAAATCCAGTCCTCCAAATATTCTTGAGAATTTAACAAATATATTATACTGAAATAGAACCACTTATCACAGATAGAACAGTCTCTACAATTGCCTGGATAGAATACTGACCCATAAAAATTTGAAAGTGCTTTTAAAAACAGATAACATCATGTCAAATAGCCATACTCTAAGCTATTTGGAACAAAAGCTTGCAAAATATAGAGATCGAGCCTCAAGTCCAAATCATCTGGGAAAAGGACGAGGTACAGGTCATTCCTGTCTTTCTGTCTATGACTGGTGATGCTTTGAGTGAAACTACAGAAAAATGAACTTCCATCCTAATGCTTTATTTCAATTACAAAAAGGAGTCATTTTTGCATATTTGCAGAACATTCAATATAAAATGATGATAACAGGCTAGAGACTTGTTCTCAGACCATTTCTATCTGAACTGTGCAGGGAAGTGATGGAGTAAGCATTTACACATTTACGATAAGCACTTTTTACAAATATCATTTGTAATACAAATGTATTTGTAATTACAAATATTTTACAAATATTATTATTACAACAACCCTAAAAGATAGATGTTGTTATCCCCATTTCACGGTTGGTGAAACTGAGGCAAGCAATTTATTTTCCCAGGGTTATATAACTAGTGAGTGTGTGCACCTGAATTTGAACTCAAGTCTTCCTGACTCCTGCTAGTGCTCTATCCACGTCACTACCAGCTGCCTCTGGTACATAGAAAAGGATAGTATTATTACTAATAATAAAAACTAACATTTTGGTCATATTTTTAAAGTTTCCAAAGAACTTTACATAACTTATCTTACTTGAGGGTTACCTTGTGAAATAGATAAGATGTTTCAATAATTTAAGGCAAAAAACATCCCGGTTCATCTTTCCATGCCCACATACAGTAGTACTCAGTTGTAAGGTTAGGGAGGAACATGCCTGCCATGCACTTTGTTCTATCTGCTATATGGGGGACACGATCCAACACTCAATGTTACAATGAGGCAGTTTATAATCAAGGTTTCCCGACCTACCACTAGGAAACCTTGGTTTATAAGAAATAACATAGAAAAGAGAAACTTCTAAAAATGTAGATTATTATAACAACATTGTATTATCCACCTCCCACCTCCTTGTAAAAGTGAGATTTAATATCTGGTATGCTAGAGGACCTAATTGGAGTCCTAAAATGAAAAAAAAAATCATTTACAAAAGTTTCTAAGCCCTCATCTTAACTCATCTGTTCACTTTCAATATTTGAATTGGCCTCTTTGTCCTTTGCATGACTAACCTAAAGTCATCCTCCGCAGTTCCAAGAGTTCATTTCCCTTTCCTCAGATAATTCTTCGAAGCACCCATATAAATAGTAGAATCTGGGATGTAAAGCAAACCTTGGGTGTAAAGCAAGTCAGGTATGGGCCAGCTGGCTTTAAAGAGAACACAGCTTGAGATGGTTGCTTCCATTTTTGTCAAGCAAGCCTTGTGTTAAAAAGGGGCGTGCTGATTAAATTGACTGGAATCCAACGGTGTAGAAAACCTAATATAAGGAGACTGAGAATAGGGAGGAGAGATGGGTTTTGACAGAGATTAGAAAACGCCATAGCTAGGCATAATATCTTTGTGGGAATGTTCATGATTGACGCCATAGTTGAATATGAACTGTGGGCTCAGGGTATCAAGTTCACTATCCTGACTTATTCTGAATTTCAGCACCTGTTCCCAAATGTTAGCTCTATTAAGGGATTTGAGTTCTAGTCTCAGATCGGTGACTCAGAATCGGGCAAGTTCACCCTATAGGTCTAAATTTCTCATCTGTAAAATGGGATTTTTTAAGATCTAAATGTCCCTTATACTTGTAACATTTCATGTTCTTTTTTTTCATTCTAAGGTACTTTCAGCTCCAATAATCTAAGTTCTAAACTTCTCTATTTCTACTTCTAACATTTTATGTTTTAATGCTCTGTGTCCTAAGGTCCCTTTTAGCTGATTTCTGTGTTGCAATGTTCTTTTCTCTCTTTTCAGTACTTGGAACACATTAAACACTCTGCACAACACCTGGGTGTGTCGTGAATACTTAATTGTTGTTGCCTTACCTCACTTTCTCCGTCCCCTTTCAGTTCTAACATCCTATGTTTTGGCAATCTCTCTTCTAAAAATTTCATGTTCTAGCATATTTTGTTCCAGTATCCTGTATCCTAACATCCCCTTCATCTCTCTCATTTCTCATTCTAATATTGAGCAGGAGAAAGACGGACATCATACATCATTCCTAGGCTCATAGATGGAGAGCCAGAAGGGTCTTTGGAGGCCATCTACTCTTTCCATTTAATACATGTAGCGTGTAGTAGGCACTTAGCAAATGTTTGTTGATTGGCTCTTGACTAATTACCTCTCAGTGCTGCCTACCTGCCTTGGTAAAGGGAATTTCCTCACCTGGAAGTTCTCTGTATCAAAGAAATTGCAAGTGTATTGCTAATACCTATCCCCATCATGCAATAATATTGAGATTGTGGGATCTCTGAGAATTTGGGAGTAAAAAATCGATCCCATTGGGTGTGAATAAGATCAGGTTTGCTATGAAAGACCACCCCATGAAACAGGTCTTTCCTACGTAGGATTGCTTTCCTTTTATAGAAGAAACTGCCCCCTGAATGAGCCATCCCCCAAATCAATAATAGTTCTTCCTCGAAACAATCAATTCCCTCTCCTTCCTTGCGATGGGAGAGGGGAATTTCAAAAACTCACAGGAATTTGATCACTCTCGAACCCTAGCAAAGTGAGGGATTTAGCCAGAGAGCATATTGGTTCCAGCAGACTAGGGTAAAGTTAATTAAGGATGATTAATGAAGCATTTTCCTTCCAATGATATCTGTGACAGAACAAAGCTGTCTGAGGCTTGTCAAGCAGAATTTGAGTTGAATGAGTATTTATGTGATCAAATCTGAAGGGCTGCCTCTTGACAGAGCAAGGACTCATCAATCAATTGCAGCGGGTCGCAGCGGTGGGAAATTGGTCCAGCAGCATCGGCTTCGCTCCCATCCCCCATTTTTTCATTCAATCATCCCTCCGGCTACAATGCATCTTGCGCTCTTACCTCTGACCACCTTAAGGGCTATCAGAGAAAAGTAAAAGAGACCTCAAACATCTATTATGGGGGTGGGGTACGGGGGATTCTTGGTCCTGCTCAAACAATTGCTTTCTTTGCAGCTGAGGCTCAGTGTTCTGGTAAAAGGGTACCTCCTGTTTAGATGAATTAATCAGCATTAATGAAAGTTACCTTAGAGTCTTGATGGGAATGCTCAGCACCTTGGTCAGAAACTATCTATCACATGACTGTCTCTCCTTCTTCCTTTCCCCCCATAGACCCAATCTTTTTCTGTAAACATTCTGTTTAAAAATAGGAAGTTATTTGTGGACATGGGCAAAGTCTGTTTCTTCTAAGAATAGACTAGGAAAAGAATAAAGCAACCCATACCTAATACCGAAGGGCTTTAGCCACAATTGGGCCTTTTGTGGTCTCTCCTAGCTGTTAAAGTCCTTTGAGATCACCTCTCATTTACTCTGTATAAATCTGTTATTTGCATGCTGGCTTGCCAATTTTAATTTGAGCTCCCTGAGGGCAGGGACCGATATTACCTTTCTTTATATCCCTGGAACCTAGCACAGTACCTGACACATAGCAGGTGCTTAATAAATGCTTTGTGATGATTGATTGAAATGGAAAAAATGCCTCTCTTAAAACATCAGAGAACGATCATAGCATCTTAGATTTAGAGCCATAAGAGGCCATCTAGGGCAGCTAGATAGTGTAGAGGAGAGTGCCAGGCCTGGAGTCAGGAAGATCGGGGTTCAAATCTAGCCTCAGATAAGTACTAGCTATGTGACCCTGGGTAAGCCCTTAACCCTGCTTGCCTCAGTTTCCTCATCTGTAAAATGAGCTGGAGAAGGAAATAGCAAACCATTCCAGCCTCTTTGCCAAGAAAACCCCTGATGTGACTGAAAACAAATGAACAACCAAGTCCATCTAGCCCAGTCCCCTCATTTTAAAAATAAGTAAAATGAAAGAAAGAGTGTGTCTTACCCAATGTTAAACAGCCAGGAAGTGGCAGAACCAGGATTCAATGCCAGATTATCAAATTCCAAATTCAATGCTCTTTCTACTCCCCTCATCCAACTGCCTACCCACATATCTCCTTCCAACTTCTCTGTCAGACAGAGGTACGGCTGAACAATTCAATTCCATTTAATTTTAAAATTACTTACTAAATACTGTATTGGAGCACTATGCTGGGGTCTGAGAGGACTGATGAAGTTTAGGAAATATGCAGTCCTTTTCTGAATGGAACTCCCAGTGACAAGGAAATCACTCTTTCCTAAGGGTCACTTCACCATTTATTAATCACTTCAATTGTTAGGAGTGGATTACTTCTATTGGAACTATATTTACAGTGTGACTATCACCTTTCTTGATCTAGATACTGTGTATCTGTTGATTCCAGTTAGGCTTATAAATAGTTCAAGAGATTATTTATGTCTCCCTACTTCCTATTATCATCAAATATAATAATTATTTCTTTCATATCTTTATCCAAGCTGCTAAAAATGTTAAATCCTCCCTCTAAATGAAAATCAATCCACTAAACCACAATAATCTAAGTACCACTATTCCATCAGTTACAAATTCACCTAACTGCATTGTCGCTTTAGCGTGCATCTCTTCATCTTGTCTGCAACGGCAGGGAAAGAATTTATCAATGTATAACAGAAATAAAGAGATGGAATGCTTTCAGCATTGCCCCAATCTATCCGTGTAATAACCCTATGAAAAATGAAATGAGTTTCATTTGTCACAAATTTGTCCTTAGAGGACCCATTCAGGTTTCTGGTGATCACTGGTTTCTTTTCTAAGTGTTCAGCTGTCACCTGTTTAGTAATTCAGTCTAGAGTTGGGGGGGGTGATGTCATTTATAAATCTGTAGTAAGATCCAACTTTCTCCCCCCTGCCCCCTTTTTGTTTTTGAAAATCTGGACAACATTTGCCCGTCTCCAGATTTCTGGCACCTCTCCTACTTACCATGATTTCTCAAAGATTACTGACAGTTTTCCCTTAGAAGATTATCAGATGGTAGGTTTGAAAGGGTGGCTCTCACAGCTGGTGGGATATTTATCACATCAATGACAGAAGTTTTCCTTTAAAAAGCCTTCTGATTGTCATGACTGAATTTCCCATGGAGAGACTCTACTTGGCAGCCGTGGTCCACAAGACCCTCATTTTACCTGGCTCATTCATCAATATGGGTAACTGGAACAGCCCTCACACAGCACCACACACAGACAGGTGCTTAACAAATGTTTTTTCACCGCTGTGTCATTCTTTTCCCATAAATTCTGAAAGATGACTACATACAACCCCCCTACTCCAACTTCACCCATCACCCATTGCAAAACTCATTTGTCCGTTCCTTTTGGAGAGTTAATATTCCAGGTTGAACTTATGAACAAACTAGACTAGTTAGTGACTGGTTAAGTGAGATTTTAGGGTTTCTAAGAAGGCATCTCTGACTTTCCCAACTCCATCTTCTCCCTTCTGACTGAGTCTCCTAAAAGGAGAAAAAGCTTCAAGATGAGTTTGATCTTAAAATAGAAATCCCTTTTCATGTAAGATTTTTTCTTATTCTGAACCTTTATGCATCACTAAAATATTTATTTGATCATCTAATCATAGGTCTAGAGCAAGGGAACTCAAAGGCCATCTAGTCCATCCAGTTCCTTTATTTTATAGATAAGAAAACCAAAACCCAAGTTCACATAAATTAAAAGTGGAAAGATGGGATCTGACCCCAGCGCTCTGACCTGAAAGTCAATGCTCTTTCATTATAACATGTGCTCATCTCTTGTCTTAATTCTTCCCATTAGAGCCGGATAGAATAAATCTGATCACTTATTCAATGGCCCAGCTTTGGCTATCTCTCTAATATGGTTAGGCTGGTACTCAGATAAGACATGCAGACTGTTATCAGATCCATATTCAGAAACTCTCCAGCTTGGTAGAAACATTTTGAGCTTGGGCTTCCCCAATATGGATTTTGAGAACCTAGGGTCATCTTCATGTTATAGTGAGGCATTTTGGGAAGACTAATGGATGATTTTGTCAACAGCCCTCTTCGAGCGTGGTACCCAAAACTGTACCCAGAATCCCAGGTAAGGTTAGAGGAGAGCAGAATATGGCTGATTTCAAACAGCTCTTCTAGTTCTAATGATTAATTACCTTCACTCTTTTGGATGATTCGGGTGTTCATGAGCTGATAAACAGTTGCCCATCAAGGGCAGTTTTTCATAATATGCGAGCACTGTTGCCAACCCAAGCATTAGTATAGTTTTGATGAGTTTGCAAAAAATCTCTTTAGAATATTTATTTTCACTCTTAAATGTCATTTGTTATATATGGTCAAAATGCACCCATCCATCAGTGAGAGTTGCCAAGCATTCTATTATAGGAATAGGTCATGAGACTAGTCATTAAGGACTTTGAAGAGATTTGGGAAATTTTGAGATAAGAGGCCATTTGATTTCATAATTGCTCCAGAAACATCTAAGTTGCAGCTACTCTGGGAAATCCCACTATATGCAGAACATTTAGTCAGTCAAGAGAGGTGGACTGGCATAGTAGAAATAGAAAGAAATGGAGACCTGGGTTCTGATCCTGCCTCTGACACTTAACAGCTGTATGTTCACTGGTAAATCATCATCCATGAAGTGGGAAAGATACCAGCTCCTTGATCGTAGGTTGTGGTGAGGCTTAAATGAGTATGTAGATGTAGAAATTAGTTTGGCATTTTCTTTCACAGAAAATCTGGCGCTCTCTCTCTCTCTCTCTCTCTCTCTCTCTCTCTCTCTCTCTCTCTCTCGATTCTAGGGGTATCCCTGAGGAATTAGTACTATATTTCTCTAAATGCTCTCAGCTTATTCCCCCATTCCAGGGTGTTCCCCCCACTATTAATGAATTCTGCACTTCCATTTTACCAATTAACATCAATTAGAGTTTGAAAAGGTGCATTTGCTTTGAAGCATCAAGAACAAAAGTACAAATACCTCCCCCTACCAAAACAGCTCCCAAACACCTGAGGGCATCCTCCTGGTGATTTGCCTCAATCCCTGGGGCTCAGACTTAACTCAGTTTCAGCATAGCATTTGCCTAACCAAGCTGGAGCCCAAATTCAGCATCATCACTACATGATTGTCAGCTGGGTCTTGAAGGACATTGATGATGAGCTGACAGAAGGCTAAACCCAGCACAGACTAGCTCCTGGATCTCTTGGTGGCTTGCACACCCAGCCTTTTAAAGCTCACAGGGTCCTACCCATCTCCAATCTCCTTCACCTGGAATAGCAAAAAGAAGAGAGACAAAGAATAGAGGCCCATATTCGTGGGTCACATGCCAGCCTTGGGTGGAGAGGGCCTGAGATCTCTCCTCTTGCCTTACTACCAATCCCTGGAATTCACCCTGAAAGAAAGAATTAGACAAAAAAGGCAACTGGCCTTAGTTGACTAGAGCCTTTGCATGCACCACCCCCCACCCCAGATCTGGTTCCATAGCCTATCAGAAAGGCTTCTCTTCATTCGGTGGCTAGCAAAGCTAACTTAGGTGAGTTTCAGAGTGTCTGTGTATGCTCAGAATTTCTTCAATGCACTTGCATTCCATGTCATCATGCTTTTCTGAAATCAGGCTCCCTAGACTCTTCTACCCAAAGGATTACACCAGCACCTCAATTTCTTAAATACTGGAGCATTATTTTTAATAAATAACAGTGAATGAACTGACAGGCCATATGGTTTACTGGGTAGGGAATCAGCAAGACTGGAGGTTAAATCTCACCTCTGGACCCTGCTGGCTGTACAGCTCTGGGCAAGTTAATTTCTCCTGTCTATTAGTTGTTCTGTATTAGTGGGGGGAATTTCTTTGTTGGCAATTATATCAGTGAATTCATAGGATCAGTAAAACTAAAAGAAAATCATTAAGTGATGATGAGTCATGTCTATGTATGTTTAAACTTTATTGAGAACACTCTATCACCATTAGCCAATAACACAAGATAGCTAATTTAAGTCAGGGACCTATTCTGCAATTCTAGGTGTATAGATCTAGATATATGTCTGTGCATGCATGTATATATACATATACACACAAACACACATATATGTTTATGTATGTATATATATATATATATCTCAAACATACCATTTCTTGGCTACCATATAATAATGTTCATCGTGTAAATTAGAGTGTGCTCTTACACACTTCATTGGATATAATCTTTGCCACATGTCAGACCTAGGAGAAACATAGGTGAAAATATCTGAACATGAAGGGGAAAAGCCTTTGGGGCTATGATGGGCTATGGATCTTTTCAGGAAAGTTTAGCTATCAATCGGTCAGTCAATAAGCACTTATTAAGCACCTACTATGTGCCAGGCACTGTACCAAATGCTGAGGATTTTCAAAAGCCCAGTATTTTGATGCAATACATATTTATATTGGAGTCAGCTTTGTCCTAAGTGAAACATCAGGGAGTACCATGAAACCATATCCAAGGGATGCTCTGTCAAGGTCCTTCTCTGATCACTCCTTGTGGCATGGAGGTGACACTGTGTTCTTGGAGACTATGCAGGCAGCTTCTAACAGCTCTATCCAAGTAGGAGAGGCTAAGTATAGGCTCGGTGATGCTTGTCTCTGATTGAAGATAGACAAATCTAGCCAAGCTGGAAGAATCTCATCTATAACAACAGCAACGACACTTATATGGTATTTTATACAACCTCATCTGATTCTCAAAACAACCCTGTGAAGTTGATGCTCTGTTATTGCCATTTTACAGATGGGAAAACTCAATCTGAGACCATTGAAATGACTTGCCCAGCATCTCGCTAAGTGCTAGAGACAGAATTTGAACTCAGGTCTTCCTGACTCCAAGTCCAATGTTCTTTTCCCTTTGCTTCCTTTCCTAGAAGACTGGCTTCTAAATGATGGCTGTTTTTAATCCTGGCCATTTGTGGAAGCCGCCTGCTCTGGGGTTATGAGGAGCATTGTTTGATAGAGGACCCATGCTCTTGGAATGGTGGCTTTAATCTAACAGATTTGATTCAGTGGAATGACTCTGAAGCATCTACTAAATACTAGGCATTGTGTTAAGTGCTGAGAGGCAGAGGCAGAGAGAGACAGAGACACACAGAGAGAGAAAGACAGAGATGGAGACAGAGACTCTAATGAAGAAGTCTATACCCTTAAGCCACTTGTACTCTACAAAGAATGTACAGCATATAGGTTGCCCCAGGGTATATTGAATATTGTGGAATTATCATCTGATAGTGTGAGGACTTCTGAGTTTGTGGTCCACAAGACAGAGATCTGGCCTTGGAGCCAGGAAGACCAAGGCCAAGTTTTGCTTTTGACACATCCTGGCCAACTGACTCTGGGCATGTCTTAGGGCTCTAGGCAAAACTAGAAGCTGCAGAGAATGTGCTGACCAATGAAGTCTGAAGTAGCTATTCCAATTAAATCCCAGGTCTAGGCCTTATCCAATCCCCTGGAAAGGCTTTCAACCCAATAGACCATGGTTCTAGTCAAGGTCCTGATCAATGTCATGAGGGTCCAAAGTGTCAAGTCTCAGGATGATGATCTCAGAATGGACTGAAAAGATTAGTGTGACTTGCTTGCATGTGAGGCTTAGATAAAGTGAATGGAGACCGTCAGTGGCTGGATGGCAAGTCTACCAGCATTACACTGGTGCACACCGATAGTCACCTCAGTTGGCTAGACAGGTGCTCAAAAGAGAACCTGAAGTCTAACAGCGGCTAAGATTTAGTAGCAGATAACCAAGAAACAACCTCCATAGACAGAACAGACTGTCATGGATTGAGGTGGCTCTTAGGCAGAGAGCCTTAAGTAGAAACAGTTCCCACAAATAATAGTGATAGCAAATCAGATAGGATTCTACAGCTCAGATGCCATCTACACAGCACTTTGGGGGCTGCGAGTGCTTTACAGAGTCTCATAACAACCCCATGGTATGAGTCCTGAAGATATTATACCCATTTACAGAAGATACCAAAGTTCAGAAAGTTAATCAACCTGCCCGTGCCCCCTAGATAGTACCAGGGGCATCATTTGAACTCAGGTCTTTCTGACTCCAAATATGACAATCTGTTATGTGATGCTACTTCTTAGGGATAAGTGCCCTACATTGGTAGCAAAAGGAGGTGTTGTGGTCTAAGAGCACACCCTGAGTTTTCATCAGAAGACAGTCGTTTCAGCCCAGGTGTTAGAACTGGGTGACTCTCTCGGCCTTGAAAAGTTCTATTTCTTCTACAAAAGCACATAGTATATGCTTAGTTAATATATATTAAACTAAGGTGACTTTTTTAGTTTAAGACTTGTCATTTAAACAGCGTAGGGAATTCCCAGTATGGAAAACTCCATCCACTGATGCAGACCAGCAACTTGTATATATATTACAGTGTGAGAGTTGCTTAAAGCATAGAGAGATTTCATTTTTTTGCCAGCATGGGTTAAAGACAGGATTTGAAGCCAGGTTGGTCTTCCTTGAGTCTTAGGGCAGCCCCCTATCCCCTGTGCCACTGCCTTCTTGAAATGAATAATTGCAGATAATAATAAGTAACTCTATTTTTCTCTCCTGGTATTCTGCATGAAGAATCTGCTCAGAGACATATTCATAGGTGCCTGGCCCTCTCTTAAACAGCTCTGAAAAGAGCCTTCCCTTCCCCCCCCCATTATTATTTACTACTCAGCTGACCTGTAAAAATGGTACTGATCTTTAACTTGACATGAGTCCTGGGTGTTTCTATTTAGATTATCACCAAGTGCTCTTCTCTTGGTGCCTAGATAGGCCCTCACTATTTTTGTGTGCACAGCAAGCTTAAAAATCGACTGTCTAAATATTTAACCAGTGTTATTTTAAAGAATTTCGTTATTTATCTTCTTTATGATTTATATTATCACATTCTGTGTCTGTAGTTATGGTTTATCATAAGCAGCCCATCTGCTCCCACAGCCAACTTGGAACCTTCATGTAAGATGCGTCCCGCTATCATAAACATGACAAAAGATAGATTACATTTAGTCTTTCTCCGTGTTTAACCAATTTAATTTGTTTCCTATGCAGAAGAGGCTCTAAATTTACTTAATATATGTTAGCACTTAGGGACATGGTTAGGAACACGACTAAGGTCTTAACCTATTCGTAAATAAATGAGAAGATTCCTGTCGGAGTGAAAGAGAGAGAGAGAATTTATGTCAAACAATCAGGAATTTAATACATCGAGCTCTATTAGGGTGTCCAGTTTGTGTACATACTCTTAAGGCATGATTACGAATAACTTCACTTCCTATAAACAATGTGACTGAAGAAATTACTCACAGATACAACCAAAAGGACAAGAAAGGTAGGGTGTTTTAATTGTAGCCAATAAGTAAAGTACTTTCCCTGAAAAGGTTAAAAATAGAAGGTTGGTTGTGTGGCCATAATATTTGCCTTGGTTGGGCCAGCTTGCGAAAGAATTCTCAAGAATGCTTGAGGAGATCGTGCTATGGGTTATGTTCACAATGATGGCCCCTCAAAGGAAGGCTGGTTTTTTATTACTGCTCCTGAAGTTAGGGTACCAGAGTAGATCCATAATAACTAGACTGCAGTAACTATCAGAACACAGGCAGCACTATACTGAAGGGGGCTCTCTTCTCCCCTCTATCTCTGGGAGGGTGGGGTTGGACTCCTACTCCATCATTTTTTTTGCTAGACACAAAATGTCCTAGTTATGGCTCTGCCAAAGTCGGGAGCGAATCTGTAGCTCGAATGGCCATCTTTATGCGATGCCAGTGAAAGGATTTTTATTTCATTTTTACTTTTTTGAAATTATATTGGATTTTCCTTTGCCTCCTTTTGAAAAGGAAGTCGAAGCCTTTTTGAATGTAACGAGAGTCATTCATTTTTTACTTTTAAGGTAAAGGCTATCTGCCCTGTGATTAGTGGGGGAGTGTGGGTGATTAACTGTTGAGGAAACACAGTTCTCAGTGATCTATAAAGCTGTTTCTTCCAAAGTTATAGATTCATTGCTTGGAAGTACTAAATACATGTTGTTCTAGGGCCGTGCAAGCCGTGAATACTAAAAATACACATGAACATATTTCTCTGACGATGATTTATTGCAAAACAATTTGGGACTAATACAGTCACATTATGGGATGCAAATACAAATGTGCCATAACTGTTGGGCTTTTAGAATGAAGTGTCGTTGTTTAGGAAAATATGGGCACACTTGGAGCTTCATCATAGCATTTGAAGTCTAATTTTTGGAGTGTGTATGAGTGATGTTGGAACTTGGAACAGTTGGGTACCTAAATTCTGTGTTAGTGAAGAGACCACTTCTGTCTGGTTGTCACCAGCACCCTAAAAATCTTGGATATTCAGTACAGTTAATGATGAATAGTAATCATTGGAGATTTAGGTATTCATTGTAGGTCATGCATAGAGCAGCCTGTGGACCAAAGGAAATTCTGAAAAAAAGTAGTAACCATGATCTCTACCCAGACAGCAGCCATCTTGTTTTCTTTGTAATAAGAAAAAAAGAACCTATTGTGTAATCCTTGTGTATATAGTAACATCAGCACGTTAACACTGGAACAGATTGGAACTGGGAATTCTTGGTGCTGGCGAAAATTCAGTAGATCGGAGGGGTGGGTGGGAATAGTCTGTCCCAGGTGGGCACGGAGATTTCTGGGAATCTACTCAAGCCTTGTCAGCATATACTGAAACCTCTAATTTTCTCACCCCCAAAACCTAGAGGAGGAGTCAGGTTAGTTGTTATGTTATATGACATGTCAGAGGGCATTGGTGGCAGTTGCGAGGGGGCACCATGGTGATGGGGCCTATACTGAAGACTCTCTGATTCCAGATGAAGCAGCGATGGAGAAGAAACCTTCCACTGGGGATGAAGCATCCAAAATTTTGGCTGCCTTCTCTGCCTTGGGCAAAGCACTTGCCCATTATCATACCCTAGTTATATGTGTATCAGTGCCATCTTTTCCTATCTGGGTCCTGATGGATACACTCATAGTCTGTCTCTTATTCAATAACGGAAAAGATCAGCATGAGGCAGAAATGGAAAAGATGCTATTGGTTGTTTTCTCTATTTCACTCTATTCTCACAGTCTCCTTTCCTTTTCCCCTTCCCCAACATCTAGGTGCTTTCCCTCTTTATTCAAGATCGAAGAGTAAGGAATATGGTGTATTGGAAAGAACAGCGGAGTATGAGTTGGAGTTATGAGTTCAAATCTTCTTAGCTCTATTACCAACTAATGCTTGGCTCTATTACCAACTAATGCTTGGCTCTATTACCAACTAATGACCTTGGCTAATTCACAACCATGATAGGCCTTAGTCCCTTCATAAGAAAAATGAGGGAGGTGTACTAGATGTTCTCCTGGACCCCTTGCAGCTCTAAATCTATGAATCTAACTTTTCTAGTTATAGATATACAATGCTACAGTTTTTACTTTTAAAAAAAAACAACTGATCTCTTCCTCTTACAACTTTTTCCATTTCCTGTTGTCTGCACTGAGGCAGAACTTTGCATGAGATGTATTCATGTTTATATCCTTTTCGTATAATCAAGGAAACTTTATTAAGAACAAAGTGGTTTTCCCACTTGGGTTGGTACTTAAATGTTCCAGTGCTGAATCTAGAGACAGGTGTTCATGTAGAGAATTTTTTTTTGGTTGGGACCTGAGATTTTGCCAGTGGAAGGAGTTTTTGAGGAGGAATTCCTTCTACCCAGGAAGACTGACACCTTCTTTAA
Source organism: Trichosurus vulpecula (assembly GCF_011100635.1). Taxonomy (NCBI): domain Eukaryota; kingdom Metazoa; phylum Chordata; class Mammalia; order Diprotodontia; family Phalangeridae; genus Trichosurus; species Trichosurus vulpecula. The sequence goes on along the minus strand of NC_050576.1, from coordinate 243,112,462 downwards.
TCTAGAGAGCTGGTGTTAAGGCTGCTCGGTGGTACAAGATTGAGATCACTGGGCCTGGGGTCAGGAAGACCTGAATTCAAGTGAGGCCTCAGACACTTACTAGCTGCATGACATTGAATAAGTCATTTAACTTCTGTTTGCCTCGGTTTTCCCAATTGTAAGGGGATAATAATAGCATCTACCTCTCAAGATTGTGAGGATAAAATGAAGTATTTGTAAAGGACTTTGCCAAATGAAACACACTATATAGATACCATCATCATCATCATCATCATCATTGTCATCATCATCATCGTCGTCATCATCATCATCATCATCATCGTTATGAGCTGCCTGGGGCACTTTGAGATTAAGTGTCTTGCCGAGAGTCACACAGTTGGTATGTGTCAGAGGTGGGGCTTGAACCCAGGGCCTCTCTTTATACTACTGTCTTCCTGGCTGTCTTCCTGACTTAGAGACCAGCCCTCAACTTCCTACTGTCCTTAACAGCTTGGAGAGATATATGTCCATAAATGTAACATAATCAAGAGTTTATTTTCCTAATATACTGGTAGGTGAAAAATGTACCATAATTTTAAGTTCTGAGTAGAATAGAAAAGAAATGCTTGTTTTATCTCTTAAGTTCAGAATAAATTTTTTAAAAACAATTATGAGTTCAGGCTCAAGAGATAAAGTCTAGGAGGAAAAGAAACTAGGAGTGGGGAAAGACTTGTGGTCTTGGTGGCAGAATTAGGAATGATGCTAAAAGTTTTCAAGAAGCAGTTCTTTAAATGCCTCCAATCTAACCCTAACCCAACTCTAACCCTAATTGTGCCTCCAACCCTAAATGAGCTCCCCCCCACTCTCTCTCTCTCTCTCTCTCTCTCTCTCTCTCTCTCTCTCTCTCTCTCTCTCTCTCTCCCATCCTCGAGGAATCTTTATAGAAGTATATTGTCAGAGAGGAAAACTAAGGAGAGTCTTAGGGTGTCAAATAAATATTTTATTTCATCTTGCTCTGTATTTACCCCATGCACATACCATTTTTATGGGTGCTTCTGGGGAGATGGAAGCTCCTGTTGTAGTTCATTGGGATCAATTTGTCAGTTCACAAGCATTGATTAAGCATTTACTATGTGCCAGGCATTGTGTTAAATGCTGGGGATATAAAAAAGGCAAAAAACAGAGCCTAGCCCCAGGGAATTTATTGTCTAATGAGGGAGGCAACATGTAAATAAGTATGTGTATATAAGGTGCATACGGGAGAAACTGGAGGTGATCTCAAGAAAGCAGGAATAACAGCTTCTGTTGAAGCCATTGCTTCCATTGTATTCTGCTGTCTTCCTCTTCTTTGTGCTTCTAATCCCACATGGCTGCCATCTTCTTGGAGGATCACAGTTCTCCAAGGTAACATGGGAGGTCAATAGAAAGCTGGGATTTGAATGGAGCTCCTTTGCTTCCAGTGTCTACCTCCTTACCATTCTACACGGCCTCTCTTCTGACTAGGAAAATAGTTGTTTGTTTGGTAACCATGTTAGCTTTTCAGAAGAATGGCAGGTGAACTCGTGTGTGTCAGTCAGTCATCAGGGAATGACAGTGAGTGTCCCCAGATAGCTAGACATGAAATCCTTGGGAACATGTAGTAAAGATCAGACATGATCTAGTACCTCAATAAGTTTACAGTTTAAGAGGTGAGATGAAGTAGTTGAGTATAAACAAATGGGGCAAGGAGTGCTGACCTCTAATTCGATGGGAGAAAGAAGGGGATCTGACCCTGATAGTCCGAGGAGATGAGTTCAAATCCCACCATCTTCCCGGGTGACTTCAGGCAAATTACCGTCCTGGGCATCACTTTCCTCATCTGTAAAATGAATAAGTTAGACTGGATGCATTTGAGGTCCCTTCTAGCTCTGGATTTATGAGACTTGGAGGGGGTCTTGGACATTTGAGTCTCTGAAGAAAGCTGGAAGGAGCCTGCATTTGGAATTGGAGGGTTCAAACCCTGGCTCTGCCACCTCGAGCAAGTCAGACTGACTTTCTAGACCTTGGTTTCTTCATCTATAACATGGGGATAAGAATGGCACTCACAGGGTGGTAGTATGGCTTGAAAGAGGAGTAAAGCAACCTTTGCAAACCTTAATGCATGATGTAAACAAAGCTATTAATATTACTATTACAAAAGTCTGACTGGCCCCAGGCTGTGTCTAATTTATCTAACTGATAACCCAAGTAGGCAGAAACCTTGGTACTCCACAGAGGTAATATTTGCCCAAGGATGCACAATTTTAAACAACTTCTTCCTGTATTAAGTTTGTACATGTTTTTCTTTAACATAAAGCAGGTATGTCTGTTCTCTTGTTCCACTTCATTTTCTTTAAACCACCCCTCTGCCCTCCCCCCCAAAAAAACTCTAAGCCAACAAATTTATTGGAGCTAAGCCAAATTGAAATTCTGCTTACTGTTTATGGCTGAAGTTTTCTCTCCCTCTAGAATTACTGAAAAAATACATTCAATATACACTTCTATACTCATTTCCTTCCTGTTCTCTCTCCTCCTCCTAGTCTCTCTCCCTCCTCTTTCTCTTTCTCTCTCTCTCTGTCTCTCTCCTTCCTTCTCTCTCTGTCTCTATGCCTCTGTCTTTCTGTCATGTCTGTCTCTGTCTCTGTCTGTCTTTCTCTGTCTCTGTCTCTCTGTCTCTCTTTTGCTGTCTCTCTGTCTCTGTCTCTCTCTCTGTCTCTCTCTCTCTGTCTCTCTCTCTCTCTGTCTCTCTCTCTCTCTCTCTGTCTCTCTGTCTCTGTCTGTCTTTCTCTGTCTCTGTCTCTCTGTGTGTCTCTCTGTCTCTCTTTTGCTATCTCTCTCTGTCTCTCTCTCTCTGTCTCTCTCTGTCTCTCTCTGTCTCTCTCTGTCTCTCTCTCTCTCTCTCTCTCTCTCTCGCTCCCTCTCTCTCTCATGTTTCAAATCCTATATTGCCATGGAGCAGCTGGTAGTATTTAGTAACCACCGGTACAAGTAGTTCTGTTCGCAATGGAGGAAAATTTAGCTTACATAAGGAAAAACCCTGGAAGGTGTTGGCTTTTCCATTTTTATTTGTATTTGTGTACATTTTCCAACTCATTGATGAATGTCCTGCTAAGTGAAACTTAACTCCCTGGCAAAGAAGCAGAAACAGTGCGGTACCTTAGCCGTTTGTTTCAATACCATTCGTGAATTGAGGCTCTTTCAGTCAGGTGAGAAGTTGATCGTCGCCAGGAAGAGCCTCTTGAATTCTGTAATTTCTTCAGGGAGTGAGACTGATACCTATTGAATGGGAAAATCCTGCCATGCTTTTCCAGGCATAGCTCCCACTAAAGGCCTGGAAAAATATCACGACCGGGCCTGGATTCCAATGGAGTGATCGAGTAACTTTGGGGGCTGAAATACTGCAGCAGAGAAGCAATTGCTTCTCATGCTCTTAAAATGATCTATCTCCTTTGTTTGGTTATTTAATTTGTTTATAGGATTTGGGCAAAACAAGAGCAAAGGGGAAGTCACTCTTTGAGGCTGAGGGATAATCAAAGGACAGCATGTATAAATACCATGTAACAAGAACTGAGGGAAGGCCTGGACTTAGGCTAGGTCATTCTGCAGGGGAGATAGGCCTTGTAGCAAATAACCACAAGGATGAGATCACAGGGTCCCTTTAGTTTGGTATCTTGGAGGGACTTGCCCATGAAGACCGCTAGCAAATGCTGTGGTTTGGAAAGCTAACAGAAGCACTTAGGGTAATTCTGTTGGTGTTATTAAATGCATAAGGACCAGGAGACATATCCTATGATCACTTATCCATGTCAATAAAGAATATTTCTTAGAAAAATGATTCCTCTTAAGGAAAGATTCAATTCAACAAGTATTTCTGGAGTGCCTGCTAATCGCAGTGTGGTCTTAGGAACTACCAGGGTTAGAAGAGACATTTAAGGCACAGTTCCACCATTAAAGCTTTTATCGTTTAATTGGGATGATGAAGCATGCACAAATGAGGCAGTTAAATAGTAATTGAATCCTCATTCTAGAACCAGAGAGGATCCCAAAGGCCTTCTAGTTCAACCCTCCTTACTTTACAGAGGCCCCAAGAGGTCCCATAGGTAGAAGCCTTTGTCTCCTTCTATCCTATTTCATTTAGTTATCGCAACAACTCCCATGGATTCAACTATCATCTCAATGAAAATGGTTCTTAGATCTGTTTGTCCAGACCCAGCCTCTCTCCCAACCCCTCAGTGCTGAACCTCTGTTTGCCTATTGGACATCTCAAACTAGCAATCTTAGAGTTGTCTCAAACTCAACATATCCAAAAGGAAACTGATTATCTTTCCAAAACTCATTATCTTTGCCAATTCTCCCCTGTTCTCAACTTCCCTATTACTACTGAGGCTACTCAGCTTGCATCATAGTCCGTCCAGGACCTCTCATTCTCTCTCCAATTAATTGTCAAGTCTTACCTTTTCTCCCTTTGTAACATCTCATACATGCCTCCTTGTCTCCTCTGTGTCTGCCACCGCTCTACTGCTGATCTCATCCATCCCCTCATGCCTACATTATTGAAATAGCCTGATGGTTGCTCAGCTGTCTCCTCATTCTTGGCCCTCCTATACTCACTCAACTGTCAGCTAATCTTCCTAAACTACAGGTCTGATCATATCATTTATTCCTTACCCCCCCACCCCACCCATTCAATAAATCCCATTGTCTCCCTATTACCTTCAGTAATACAAATATATATTACAAATAAATAATTCCTGCCAAATATAAAACCCTCATTTTGTCTTTTAACCTGGCCCCTTCGCACCTTACTCTTTTCCACAATAGGCTCAGTCCAGTGACACTGACCTCTTTGCTGTTCTATCTCCCCTTCTCATTTCCACCTTCAGGCTCCTCTGACTTCAAGTCTCAGTACACCTCCTTCTTCGGTACACGGTCCACACCACAAATGCTATGTGAATTAAGAGAAATGTGAAATCAGTATGGGCTACTGTGATTAGGGGGATGCTTTATGGAGGAGAAAGGATGTATAGAATCTGGACCCTGGGAACGAGAGAAGTCATTTCAGAAAAAAATGAGGAATACAAACAGAAACATAGAGGTGAAAATTAGAGTGGTTTGCTTTCAGGGAAGTGAGTTAGAATGAACTGGCTGGGACAAAGAATTCCCACTGTGTAACAATGGAGAATAAGCCTAAATTGACTGGAGGCTACCAGTTTGTTGAAGGCTATGAAAAGCTGGCCAAAGAGCTTGGATGTGACATGGGAGGCAGTTGGGGAGTAGGGGAAGGGGTTGAACAATGTTGAGTGTGAAAGTGCTAATGATAAAAGTAGCATTAGCATCATTAACACCATGACAGCCTTAGTACATGAAGGTTTGCAAAGGGCTTAGACACATTCTCTCATTTGTAGATTTATCTTGAATCAGTATGCAGGGTAGACTGGAAGTAGGTTCCACTAGAGGGGAATTTATCAGTTGTAATGCTAGAGACACTGAAGAAAGTTTAGAAGAGACTCGTTTATGAGTGAAATAAAATCCTATCCAATTAGAGGAGGTAAATGATTTCTCTGCCCAAAAATCTCTGTAGGAAAACTAGGATAGGGCTAAAGTACTATATCTGTGATTTAATTGCTATAGAGAACTCCCAGGTGAACAAACTCCCTCTTGCAAATGAGGTCAGCACTTTTTCTATAAATAATACTCACAAAGGGTGGCCTGAAATATTGAGGGGTTAGGCAACTTGTCCATGGTCACACAGCTAGAATGTATCACAAGTGGGCCTGGATTGAAGGCCAGTTCTCTAGCTGTTATGATCCTCTGATTGTCCTTCACAATATAAGGGCAGCTAGGTGGTGTGGTGGTTAGAGCACTGGGCCTGGAGTCAGGAGGATCTGAGTTCAAATCCAGATTTAGATACTTACTAGTTGAGTGATCTTGGGCAAGTCATTTAACCCTGTTTGCCTCAGTTTCCTCATCTGTAAAATGAGCCAGAGAAGGAAATGGCAAACTACTCCATCATCTCTGCCAAGAAAACCCCAAATGGGGTCATGAAGAGCTGGGCAGGACTGAATAATAACAACCTTCACAATATCCCACATTCCCAGTAGGGCAGCTGCTATTGTTCCAGCTTCCCTTGGGCTAAGTTGATAGTGTGCCAGTGACCTGTCCTTCCAGATGTTTGGAGCCAATAGTCTTAATAAGTCTGTGGAACTTCATCTATCCATCCCCATTAGAGAAGGGGATGCTCCAGCAAAGTGTATTTTCTAGAAAACTGAACCTAGCTCCCTTCGAATTTCAGCTAAAATCCCACCTTCAGCAAGAAAACTTCATTGGTCCCCATTAATGCCGATGCATTCTCCCTATTGACTATGTCCAATTTATTCTGTATATTTTTTATTTGTACATATTTATTTTCATGATGTTTCCCCAATTAGATCCTTGAGAGCAAGGACTGTCTTTGCTTTTCTTTTTATCCCCAACATTTAGCACAGTGCCTGGCACATAGTAGGTGCTTAATAAATGCTCTTTGCTGACTGACAGCAACAAAGGGAACAAAGCTTTACTACGTTAATCACTGAAGACAGAAAGAACATTTCAATCAGCACCCTCAGGAACTGCCTAGATATAGAGCTCCCTCGGTCTCTCTGTTTAATGGCACCAGGCTACCATACTTTGGGATAGGTTGTGTTCACTTCTTATGGTTTTTCCTTCTCTATCTTGAGAGTCAGCATAACAAAGTAGATAGACAACCAACCTTGGAGTTAGAAAGGTCAAGGTTCAAGTCCTGTCTCTGACCCTTATGGGGTGCATGATACAAAGCATTTAAGCTCTTGGCGTTCCAGGCTACTCTCTAAATCTATAACTTGCACAGAGGGTGCCACTTTGTCTTGGTAGATAGAATTTCCTCACCTGCCTCATTATCAAGCTTCTTTCTATTGCCAATGTATTTGTAGTTTTCTCCCAAACTCTTTTATTTTTCTGCTTCTGCTCTGATATGGGCTCAGGAACCAGATGACTGTGTTTGTTAAAATTATTTGTAAACTAAAAGTAAATACATGCTGAGTAGTTGTCTTAGGAGTAAAATATACAGGATTTTGGGCATGGACTTTTTGCTCTCCTTCCATTTTGACCTCAGTGATCTTTTTGCTTGTTTTCTGGTTGTCAGTGATATTACTGCTAGTAAGCAGAGGTTGACAGTTAAGTAGCCTCCAGATAAGTGAGGTGTTTCTGTATTCATTGTCCCATCCTTTGTTTCCACAGGCAGGATCACAAGGCTGATTAAGTTTTGTTGCATCCCCTGGTGCATCCCCAGATTGTTGTGTCCTTATCAGTGGTATGGCAGTAATCATATGTATTTGTGGAAAGAAAGCACTAAGCACTATCGTGAAAGTCTGCTGACGTTTTGTAATAGTTGTTAATCTTGGCAGCCTTATTTTCATATTAGTCTCTGCCAAATGCCTTTCAGCTAAGTTACTTTCTGGAGTAATTAATTGTGAACAGACCAGCCATGAGAATGCTGCTTGTACTTAGAGTTTCAATCCCTTTAACAATCACCCAAACTGGGATTCCTCTGAGCCTTCTGGCCTCCTCTTTCTGTCTCCTAGTTTCCCTAGCTTGGAGACTTTCCTGCAGGGAGGAAGATGCGGCTACTGTTTAAGCAGCCTCAGCAGGATTTATGGGCTTTCCAAATCCAGGATCCAGGCAATCCTAGGTGTAATCCCTTCTTATTTCCAAGCTGTTCCACTAAACTGAAGCAGGAGTTGTGGGTCTGGGTGGCCTGCAAACTCAAATAAGCCAGCAGAAACCTAAACTTGCTTTAAGAGGGGCCACAGCGGGCTGAACTAGGACAGTGGTAATTTGGGGGCATTTGGCCATTGTCAAAACATCTTTGGAGTGTTCAGCTCAGAGCACGATGGTAAAGACATTGGCAAAGCTGAAGAGAATCCAGAGGAATGTTGGGGGAAATTGAAGACTATACCCTGCTAAGATTAGCTGAAGGAAACGAAGATAAAAGGCCAGGGGTGTGATAGTAAATGTTTAACAACCAGCTCTCCAGAAAATAAAGTTTTTGAGGTCTAAATACTCGTGCTAAACATTTGTCAGTCTACTATTGGGAGCCGGCATGAGCTGACTCTGTTGCCTCCCTGGTTAGGAGGGGCATGATAACTCTGTGCAAGTCTTTAAAAGGTCTGTCATATGGAGGAGGGATGAGCCTTGTTCAAGCTTGGTCCCGATGGGGAGAACTAAGAGCAATGAAGAGGAGTCAGATTTCAGCTCCGTCTCAGGAAAGACTTCCAAACAACCAGGGCCCGTGGTTGATTCTGTAGAATGAACTCTTGTGTGGCTATGGTTTGGACTGGCTAACCTCTAAGAGTCCCAAGGCTGGCCCCGAAGTTTTCTGATTCGGAGTATAAAATGCTGGGTAGGTCTGGGTCTTCTCCTCGTCCCCAGCGAGAGGCAGCTTGGTTAGTAGCGATGCAAATGAAATTCTTTAGCCTAGAAGGCGTAGCTGAAAATCACAGTTATTTTAAAATATTTTCTTTTGCTGACCAAATATTACTTAGCTAAATATGTAGTCTGGTCAGTCCTTGGCATTCGAGGCTGGCTCCTTTTCCTGGCACTGAAGTTGACTTTCTAGGTAGTGAGTAGTACTCTTCCATCCATAGATAAATTTCCTAAAGAATTTGAGAAAATTCTTCATTTAAAAAATTATCACTATTATTATTATTTTGTGTGTGTGTGTGCACGTGTGTGTGATTTGAAATCAGCCCCAAGCATGGCGAGTTACCATAGTAACATATAATGCTTGATAAATATTCAGTAAGTTTGAATTCTGAAGTGCCTCAATTCAGGGATCGAGGATCAGAGATGTAATGGAAAGAACGCTGGATCCAGAGTCAAAGGCGCTGGGTTCAAATCCTGTCTCTATGTATGGGTGACCTTGGGCTAGTCATTCTGTGGGTCTCAGTTTCTTCCTCTGTAAAGTGATGACCCTGTGATCGAGAACTTAGAGGTGTTCAAGGTTAATGGACTCATTTTACAGTAAAGATCAGTCACCCAGGCATGCTAGGGTTCAAACCCAGATTCTATGATGCTAAATCTCATGCTCTGTTCCTCATCTATACTTTCCCCTTTAAGCTGACCATGGGCAGGAATTGTAAGAAAGGCCTTAGAAACTTTTTCCTTCAGATGATGTAGAGTAAAACGGTTCCCGAACTTTAGAAATGATTTACAAAGCGCTTTCAAAACATCTCATTCAATCGTCACAAAAAAATCTGCAAGGCAGGTACTATTATTATTAATCCTGCTTTACAGAAGAGGAAACTGAGGCAAACAGAGGTTAAGTGACTTGCCCAAGGTCACCCAGTTAGTAAGTGTCCAAGGGCAGATTTGAACTCAGGTCCTCCCTCTATCCACTGCACCACCAGAAGAGAGGGAATGAGGATGTTAGAATTTAGAGCTGAAAGGAAACATCTGGCACTTGAAAAATACATTTTGTTCACTAAAAAGTGACAATAATATTAATTATTCTAAAGACATACATATATACATATATAAAGAATACAATATTAATATTGTAATTCCCAAGAACTAAACTGCAGTAATTTTTTTAAAAGTACATTTTGACTCTGAAATGTGTGTTAGTGATTAACGTCTGAAGCTTGTTAACAGGAATATGTCCAAGTAGTGGAAAATCATTCTTAATTTAGACTTGGTGATAAACAAAACCTTGTGATTTCATCTGTCAATTATGCAAATTATTGCTTCTTGGACCTAAGCATATATGTAACTAACATGTAAATAGTAGGGATGGATGAGATGATCTGTGAGGTCCCTCCTGTTGCAAATATTCTATGATTCTCAGTATGTGTATGAATGCTGACATTAAAATTTGATAGTAAAAAAAAGCCTTTTCATTCAGTGCCAACGCGACCCAGCCACAATAAATTGGAAATTTGAACTATCTTGGCATGCCTTGGCTTGTAAAGGCCTTGTAAATGGCTTATACAAATATTTTTCCAAATGGAAATGGTATTGGATTGGAAGGTTAAAATAATGTAGATAGGAAAGAGAGGTAAATAATTGCCTTTTTTACTCCAGTGGCCATATTACAAATGCCAGACAATGGAAAACTAGTAAAGAAAATGTTTTAGAAGAATTAAAGGGGCAAGAGAAAATATTTGTTCACCAACAAAGTGTTTCGTTGTCATCTGCTGTATGAATCAGGTTTGACAAGTGTTGCCAATACCAGGGAGGCCTTAAGAAGAGAAAGACCAGGGTTGGACAGCCATTGTATGGTGTGTTGCAGGTCTCAGTGGTGGTGGTACCTAGTAGATGGCCAGCTGAGCCTCTCTGCATGCCTTGGTCTTCAAAAAGGAGAACTGAGAAAAAACCAACATGAACAACTCCAAGTCTCTAATGAGACAGGCTAGCACAATGGATAGTGTTAGATCAACATTAGACACAACTAAGCACAATTTTACCTCTGACATTTATAGTCTTGGTGACTCTGGATGGGCACCTTGACCTCAGGCCAACTCCACATGCTTGGCATTGCTAGAGAGACTTCTCCCACTAGAAGTTCCCCAAGTTGATGAAATCAGATCCTGAATACTAATGTAAAAATCTCTCCAAGTTTCCTCCTAATGAGCTCACCTTGGAGAACATTGTAACTGACCAAGCTATCCCTGATGGGTCTTGGTTACCATTGGTGTCAGCCTGCTTGCCTTTGACAGGATTGAGTGATGAATGGCCAGGCATCGGTGGGTAAGACCATTGGTGATAAGGTCTTCCCATTAGTTGTTTGGTTTGTTTGTTTTTCATTTTTCACTAGAGCAAATTTGAGATGGCACTGTTGTGAAAGCTCTTGTCTTCTTGTGGGTTTTCTAGGGAGTTTACCATCCATGCAGACCACATCTATTGTTCTGAGGTCAAGGGTTTTGTTTTTTTTTCATTGCATTTCATCAGAACTGTAGCTTTAGGCCTCTAATCCTTCTCAGGCCAACATTCTGTAGTAGCTGCTTTGCCGACTATCATTTCACACACCACAGCCAATCTCAGACAACTGCAGCTTAATTATTCCCTGTTGACTTTCTCTGCCATTACTACAATTTCTTTGAACACATTGGCATTCACAGAACAAGGGTTGGATTTCTGTACTCTCAGCATAGTGTGGGTTTTGCCTCAATACCTCCCAGTTTATTTCACAGGGCAAAAATCTATGTGCGGTCCCTAAAATACCTTTAATGTAAATGTCAGAGAAATACACCAGGAACACAATATAGCTGTGTATATAATGGAAAAGAAGCCACAGGCAGATTTATGAATTTTTTAAAAGACTTAAAGAGGCATCTTAAAAATAAGCTTTCACTTTCTCAAGTGGATGTCAAAGGGAATGTAATCTTCATTTAATTTCTTATAACTTGGAACATGGTTGACATCCATTTTTTGCTTCCCTCAATCCAGTCCTATCCAACAAGCTTTAATAAAACATTTATTAGATGCAAGGCTCTGGCCTAGGCAGAAGGGGCACAAAGAGAAAAAAACCAGGCCTTGCCTTCAGAGCCTAGAATGGAATTGTAGCAGCCCTGAGATGGGAAGAAGCTATCCGTATTCCATTGTTCTCTGCCAATGTGAATAATGCATTTATTATTTCTAGAAAAGATATTTGCAGGCATAATCGTTCTCGAATGGTCCCAATGGTTTCATTTACTTCAACTTAACAGGTGTGGTCATTGCCAATGTGGCAGACTCATTTGATTTTCCTTCTTGTACCATATGTTCTAACCAGATTGGCTTTCTAGCTGTCCGGTCCACTGACCAATCAATCAATTAATAAGAAAAAACTTATTAAACAGATTGGGGTAGTGAACAGAGAACCCATCTCGAAGCCAGGAAGACCTGGGCTCCCTTCCCACCTGACACATACTAGCTGTGTGACCCTGGACAAGTTCCTCACCTGCTCAATGTTCTAGCCTGGTGGCATCAAAAATCCAGTAGAAATAGATTCCTGTGGGCCACATATTGACTTAGAGATTCACAAATTAACATTATCTATGTGGTATTTTTATTTATTAAATGTTTCCCAATTACATTTTAATCTCATTTAGCCATACTCTGGAGTAAGGCTCCAGCTGTGTGGGAGTTCACACCTTTATTCTAGGCAAGTCTGAGACTGTGCTTCCTATACCATAGAGGGAATGTGTTCACCTGGGAGTTTCCTATGCCAGTGAAATGACAGCTCTACTCTTATTACATATATGTATACATATACCCATACATATATACATATACACATACATATAATACACATATACATGCATATAATACACCTATACTTACATATAATAAAACTATGCCTAGATATACACATATACATACATATTATATATATATATATACATATATATATATATACACATGGAGCATTGCCTGTTCTTTAGGAGATTACAGTCTTGGGGGAAGAAGGGGAAAGAGAAGCAACATGTATATATAAAGGAAAATATAAAAGAAATATAACATATTTAGAGTGGAGGGAGAGACACTAGCAGCTCCAGAGATCAGGAAAGGTTTCATGTAGAAAATGGCTTTTGAGCTGAGTCCTGAGGGAAACCAGGGATTCTAGGAGGCTGAGGTCAGTAATTACATTTTAGGAATCGGAAACAGCTGGTGTGAAGGTGTGGTGTCATGTATGAGGCAGAGTAAGGCCACTTTGGCTGTACCTGTTCTCAGAATTTGATATTCAATTCAGCTCCATGCAAACAGACACAAAATCTCTTAAGCATCTACTATGCACCAAGAACTATGCTAAATTGTGGGGATACAAAGCCAAAATCCACATCAAAGTACCAGCTTTTTAGCATCTCCTGGATACTCTCCCACTTATCAATGTTTCTTAAAATGGGACAGCCTGATACTGACCATGATATTCCAGATATAGTATAACCAGGAAAGGGGATTAAGGCAATTAATTGCTTCCCTACTGCTTGATCCTGTATATAATTTAATGTAGCCTGTGCTCAGATTGGCTATTTTGAGGGCTGCCATATTGATCTGCTGACTCAATGAACGTTCAGTTGACTAAATCCTGAGATTCATTTTTGTCTCTTTTTTTTGTAGACAGACTGCAGTGTAGCCAAGCTCTCATGAGCTTGGACTTCAGGAGCTGATTCTTGAATCCAATAGAAGACTTATTAAGTTTCATATTGTTAGAGTCAGCCTAAATTCTAAGGTTTTCAGAGCTTTCTTGGATCCTCACTGTGCTATCCAATGGGCCAGGGATCTTTCCTAGTCTTGTGCCATCTGAAAAGTTGATATACGTGCCCTATTTGAATTTATTATTGATACAAATGTATTTGATTTTGGAGCCTGAATCTCCCTATCTTGCCCGGGCTGCTTTCAGTATAGCTGCCACTCATAGGCTTGCTTGATAGGCATGGGAGCTTTCACTTGCTCCATCTCCAATAGGGGTTATTCAACCTTCCTTAGGTAGCCTGCTGGCTGCCTCACTCCAACAGATCACTATATTGGTGCTAGACTTAGTGTGGACACTCAATCGGCTTAGCCTGCTGAAACTCAGACTTGGGAGGCCTAAGTGATCCACTTGCCTCAGCCTCTCCAGTTGCAGGGACTACTGGCATGGGCCACTATACCCGGCTCATTGGTGACACAAATATTAATTACCATGTGGCCAAGTATAGATTCCTGGAGCACTCAAACTAGAGACCTCTTTCCAAGTTGACATGGAATCATTACCGATAACTTTTTAGGTCTGACCGTTTAACCAGTTTAAAATCCACCTAATTGTATAATTGTCCAGCCTAAGTGGTTCAAAATAACAAAACATAGCAAAAACAACATGAAACAGTTGCGCTTCACTTATCTGTGTTGATGCCATATCCTCTTATTAGAGTGTAAGCTCCATAAGGGCAGTATCCACATCTTAACTTATTATCTCACCCAGCATTTAGTCTGTAGTTCTGCATGCAAAGTTGCTTTTCTTGTTAAAAGGAAACGGATATCCCCTGTCTATACTGGATAAATGTACAGCTTCTTCTGTATTCAGGCAGAAAATGGAGTATGAATTCTAGCACCAAAAGAATGAATGCATGCACCTTGAGGGAAGGTGTGCTTTTTTTTCTTTTGTTGTGCCCTGCTCCCCACCCCTACCCCACCCCAGTGCCTTGCGCAGAGGAATTGCTGAATCAGTGTTTTCTGTTGAGTTGTTTCCCATCTAAATGTGGCTCAAAATAAGATTCATAATCAATTGAAATGCCCAGTTTTGTCATGGAAACAGTTTTCTCAGCATTTTGATTTCTGTATTGCTGAAAAAAAGGGCTCATTTCTATATTTAGAAACACATTTTTTTTGTCTCCCTTCTAATAAGTCTTTTTTTCCCTCTTTCTCTAATGGGCTTCTTACAACCAACTAAAAGCCATTGAAGTAAGATAAAGCATTAGATTACAACAATAGATCTACAGCAATTTAAAGTTCATGAGGCAATTTTTATATACAAATACATATATGTGTGACATACATGCATATATACGTGTGTGTGCATGTAGCCTGACAAGGACTTTGTGTGGGAAGTATTTTTGGCATAATTATCCCCATTTTGCAGATGAGAAAAATTGAGAATTAGTGAGGTGACCTTGCCCATCTACGGTCACACAGATAATAAGAGTCAGAGTGAGAATATGAATTCAGATCTTTCTGATTCTATGTCTGGCAGTCGATTTACTAGGCTTATACTTTTCCATTACATGAGATAACAACTTTTTATTTTATTGCAAATTGAAAAAAGAGCTATGATGTATTAAGAAAACATATTTGCCTCACGGCCCTGTCTTCTTCCAAGTTGGCTCTCTTCTCTTTTCCTTTGCCGTAATTTCAACTGAGGATGGGGCTTTCCTATTCCAGGGATTCTTAACCATTTTTATGTCCTGGACCCCTTTGCCAGCCTGGTAAAACCTATGGACCCCTTCTCAGAATAATGGTTTGAAATGTATAAAATTATCAAGATATTAAGAGAATAACTTCACAAATGCCAAGTTAAAAACTCCTTGGGCAGTTTTTTAAAACAATAAATAAATAAATTAATATTGATTTGGAAGATAAATCAACCGTACACAATGCTGGATACTTGGAAATAAAGAAATATATAGATATCTATATATATATAGAAATATATAGATATCTAGATATATAGTATATACATACACACATACATACACACACATATATTGGTATTAACCTGGAAGACTAAAATGGGATTGTGGTATCATTCAGGTGGCAGATAGGTATCATTTCACCCCTCTCTTTCTCTACTATGTTGACAATGTAGTTATTAATCTACAAAACAACATTCTCAGGCAGACCCTTTCCCAAGTTGTTCCAATGATTCTTTGAGATGGACAGTCATTATTCTCTGAGCATAGGTTTCTTCATTTGTAAATCGTCAAAATGACCTGTGTTGTGAGATTCAAACGAGATAAGATTAGGGAAAGTCTTTGCAAACTTTAATGCAGGCTACATGGGCTCATGTGTTGGTGCATGTGTAGCCTGCATTAAAGTTTGCAAGGCACTTTGCATTAGATAGACAGATACACACACATATACATGTAATCTATACAAATACAAATATAGTTGTATAAATACAAATATAAATAATAATGTGTACAAATATTAATATAAACTATTGCCACAAAGTCTAACAATAAACGTATGATTTTACAATTGCTTATAATTTGAAATAGCCAGTTTATCTTGGACTTTGCTCGCAGGCACATTTGTAAGGTCACTCTTTAACTCCCATGTTTCAAGCTAACCCTAGAGGCCAGCAGTGAAGTTAGTATTTGGTAGCATTAGAAAAGGAGCCCGTATGTTTACGAAAGTGAATGCCCATGAATAGAAGAGGTGAAGCATCCAGGACACCAGGAAACTGCTGAGGGAGTTAATGGGTTAAGCCTAGCAGCTCCCCTTCTCCTCTTCTGGTACTACAACTCTTACTTTAGCTCATCCTAAGATCATAGCTTTGGAGGTGGAAGGGGCCCCAAGTGTCGCCGCCCCTCATTTTACAAGACCCATAAAGGTTAATTGACTTGGCCAAGGTCACAGAGGTGACTAGGAGAGTGCGGATTTGAACCCAGGCAAGTCTTCTGACTCCAGAACCAGTGCCTATCCCAGGACATCAATTATAGGGGAGACTCAATTCTCCCTCCTCTTTGTCAATTTGAGGAGGGATTCCATCACTGTGCTCCTGCCTCTGTGGCCTCTGATCCTCAGAGGGAAGAATCTGGCTTGTAAAGTCATGTAGAGTAAATCATTGAAGCTCTAACAGCAATTCTTGTGATGATTTATAACCAAAGGGGAAAGTGAAACTCTTGGGCCCAAGCCACGGTGTTAGCACCCACAAAGACCTAGACCCAGAGGGGCTGTGCCTGTCGCCAACCGCTGTGAACAACTGCTAAGTGGCATGGGAAATGGTATGTTTAATTTTGGGTTGAGCTTCGGAAGAGATCTGGAAGACCGATGATTGGTTTTAAAACTCCGAGCAGGAAGTGGCCATTTGAAGGTCTAAAATGCTGGGGGGCGTGTTCACATGTCCAAGTCAATGCAATTGAAAAGCTCCTGCAAATGATGCATGTCTGTGGAATTGATTTTGTGACAGTCTGGGGACTTCATTTCCACTATCAGCCCCATGAATGGCTAAATATAATTTTCCTAAAATATTACTTCACTCGGCCAGCAGCGAGATATCATCTTGGCCTTTGTATTTTGGCTGGCTGACACTTTCTCCTTTCCCATGAAGGCAGGAGGCCTGCTTTTGCACTAGATGGAATGGAGTTGAGCACAATGCTGCCCCTCTCTGTTAAGATAAATGTCTGATAAGATGGGGGGGGCAGGAAGTCGCAATGGTTGGGGGAATGAAGGCCACTTTCCTCTCTCTTACCATCTAGCCCATATTATTTTCTGCTTTGGCATTTTATGGGAAGGAAACATATTTTGTTGTTGTTTTTTTTTTTGAAGTACAAGATGTACTGAGTTTGAGAGCAACACTTAGGATTTCTTTTCTCCTCTGTAGGCATTAGATAAGCTTGAATCAAAAATAAAATCTTAATATTCCTCTTTGTTTGATTCAATAAGTATTTTGTAACAGGAGACAGAGTCAGCTCTGGATATTAGAAGAAACAATTGGGAGGATAAATCAATGTTCTTTTCATTCTTTTCATCTGTAGAATTTTTTTCTTGTTAATTATAATAATTTAGCTTTACTATAATCATTTAATTTCTAGAAGACAGGTTGTTGCAGGAAAAAAAGGAACATTAGATTTGGCATTAAGAGGCAGGTCTGAATTTTGCTTCTGACACTTATTAGTTATGTGACTGCGAGTGAATTGCTTTACTCTGAGACTCAATTTCCTCATGTATAAAATGGGGGATAATACTTTTGCTAATACTCCCCTCTAAGGATTTCTGTGGAGCTAGTTTGAGGTGATGGTGATAAAAATGGTAATGACTGTCCTAGTGCTTGGCATTTATTTAAAGCTTTAGAGGTCTGCAAAACACGCAAGTAAACCAACTGATGCCCTGAGAAATTAAATGACTTATCCGAGGTCACACAGTGACTGGTGTGGGATTCAAATCCAAAGCTGAAGGCGCTACATAAATATAATTTCAAAAATTATCATTGTTCATCTCCTCATCTTTTTCAATGGAGTTCCGATAGAAACAATCTTAGCACAATACAAAGATAAAAAAGGGAGACAATCCCAGCTCTCAAGAAGCTTCTATTCCGTTATATGAGACAATATGAGCATATGTAAGCATATAGGAAGGAAGGAAACATGCATTTATTAAGCACCTACCAAGTGCCAGGTCCTGTGCTAAGTGCTTCACAAATATCATCTCATTTAATCCTCACGATAGCCCTGGGAGATAGGTACTCTTATTATCTTCATTTCATAGTTGACTAAACTGAGTCGGATAGTAGTTAAGCAACTTGCTCCAGGTCCCATAGCCAGTAAGTGTCTGAGGTCAGTTCTGAACTCAGGTCTTCCTGATTCCAAGCCTACTCTGAAGCAACCTAGTTACCTCCTAGTCTGTGTAATATAGGACACCTCTAAGGTTGGGCTCTGGCACTTGGGGAGGATCAGAAAGGGCTTCCTGTAGTTGACGATGCTGGGGATGCACCTTGAAGGAAGTGGATTTTATGAATAAGGCATTGTTGATGGTGTGTAACAGCCTACTCACTCCTACTCATCATGCATCTTTCTATTGCCGATAGGTCGCCTCTAATTTTCCTTCTTCCATACTCAGCTCATTCACTCCTCCCTCTCTCTTTCTAACTTTCCAACGGAGCTTCTGCATTGACTGAGTCCAGTCAGAAGACTCCAAGCAAAGGTTATTAAAATGTTAATTAGTGTCTGATCTCGAGCAACAAATACTGCAAATTCTTCCAGCCATCCAAAGTCTCCAGGCGCGCAGTGAAGTAAAAACCTGGATGGTCTGGCTGAACACAGGACTTTTCAGCTCTGAAATGAATACTGAACTTTTTGGGGGTGGTTCATAACTAATCATAATGCAGCTGATGCTAACAAAATACGACCTAGCAGGATTTCGACTGGAAATTGGCAACCTTTCCCGGTTTCACAGCTAAAAGTCTTAAACCAAATAGCAAATCTCAGAGCCAAACCAAAATAAAATAATACCATAATTTAATAAAGAGTCAAGTAGCTTAATTTGAAGCAGTATAGAAAAACAGTTAACACTGTGAGGTAGAAAATTATCAGTATTATCTCTGGAATTGAAAAGAAATTTCCAACACAGTCACATTAGGAAATTCCTCCAAATGACTTTAAAATTATTCTGAAGGCCTTCAACTTATTCAACAATTAAAATTGAACTTTTCATCTCATTGTTAAATATAGTGAGGTTTACAAAGAGGAAATAATATTCTACAAAAATACAAACAATTGGAATCAATTTAAGAGCTGAATGGGCCCAAATTTTACTTAAAAGCAACAAACTAATTGTTACCCATCAGCTGAACACTTCAGCAGGTTTGTCCTGCATTGTCGATGTTCTGGGGGCAGCTAGGGAGCACAGTGGAGAGAATCCTGGTCCTGGAGTCTGGAAGATCTGAGCTAAAAATCGGCCTCAGACACTTACTAGCTGTGTGACCCTAGGCAAGTCACTTAATCCCTATTTGCCTCAGTTCCTCACTGGCAAAATGCAGACACCCTGGAGAGAGAAATGGTAAGCCACTCTAGTATCTTTGCCAAGAAAACCCATGGAGTTGGATACATATTTTCCTTTGGCATGTGCTTATTCAATAGTATAAACAGAGCCAAAGATATTTTGATCAGTAATAATTATCAATTTTAAAAATGACATTAAAAAGAATTGGATGTAAAAATCATTGTCAAATCTAGCCTAGATGTAAAGGACTTGGGTAGGAGTCTAATTCACAGGGGAAGCCTGATTTTCTGAGCTTATACCCCCTTAGAAGCCGGAGATTTATGTTGTGAGTGTCACCTCAATGCCACATGATGGGGCCCCCCCCAGTTCCAGAAGTTTCCACCAGTGTTGGAGTAAAGATTATCAAACTGAGACTCAAAGGGTTTATGTGACTTGACTAAGGTCATACGGGTAGTAGGTAACCAAGTCAGGATTTGATTCCCAACTTTTTATCCTATCTACTGAATTGTAATGCCTCCCATTGACTTCTGGTTTCCAATTTTGGAAAATCATCCAACCAACCTATTGCTCCTGACAGTTATAACATGTGAGGAAGCATTAAAATATAATTGTGGAAAAACAAAACTAAGAAATGTTGGCAGCAGTTGGGTATGTGGCTAGAATGAGCAATATGCCAGTTAGTATGAGATTCTGGCAGGATTTGTAAAGATACAGGCTTTGTCTGTACAATATCCGAAAAAAAAATCCATCAGTTAAAAATACAACATAAAAATATGTCCCCTTAGTTGCTTTTTTCTTAGTGCTGCTGGGACTATTTTTCATTTTTGGCCTCTTTTCCCCCTCATCTTGCACTGTGCCTCCCGCATAAATGTCACTTAATAAATATTTGTTCAATTGAATCCTTGAACTGAATTGTCTTTTTGCTAAACATCCAAAAATCTGGTTTTTCCCTCCACTTTGTGGATTAACTTTGCTGAACTTCTGACTACAATGTTATTGTTTAGATGAACAGACCAGCAGTGCCATCAAATACTTGATTTTTAAAATTGAAATTGGCTTTTAAGAACAGGATTTTTTTCTATGCATGTATAGACAGCCTGAATTGACCAGATCATGTGGCCTTGAGGTAATATTGAAATGTGAGTTCATGCCTTTGTTTAGAAAAGAAACTTTAAGCCTATTCATTTATTTACTTAGTGGACTTTAAAGAGGAAGCTGATGAAGGCAAGGAAGGAGTAAGAATTAATCAAAATTATTTCTGCTAAAAAAGGAAGGTAGTGCATAAAATAATGCTTAGAAACTTTATCCCCTTTTGTCTCTGATTATGCCATTGATTGGGGTAATTAGCAGCCCTAACTGACACTTTTAAATGAAGTAGAAAAGAATTAATCGGGACATTTTAAAAATTAGGGACACCAACAAAAGGAGATTAGAAGTAAAGTCAGACAATCACAACAACAACCACAACCACTGCCACAAAAACAACAACTCTGTAACTATGAGAGCCAGCTAGAATTAGAAGGGGTGGCTTTGGAAGGTCATGGTTTAAAGCTGAGACTGGACCACCTTTCATGGGTACAGTTATGGAGACAATTGTTGTTCAGTTAAGGACTAACCCAGATGGCCCCAGAAACCCTTCCAACTCTGAGATTTTGCTATTTTGACTCTGTGATGCTGTGGAAGTGGAAATGATAAGAAAAGACCGGGGTGATTTTCACACAAATGAATGAAGAGAGGCCTAGAACAACAAACACCTGAGGAGTACATGATGATGAATGTGGGACTTACCTGTATTTTTAGACTAAACATAAATGAACTTAAATTATCTGTAGTTTTTAACTAACCAACCCTTTCCTACTTTTTCAGTAACCAATGGGAATAAAACCTCCAAAACCAACTCAACCCTCCTTTTAACCTGTTTGTATTAAAATGTTGCACTGACCATCCATACAAACAATTACAACTGCTCAGGGATCACATCTATTTAAATGAATTAATTTCAGCACATAAAAGATGATGGTACATCATGAGCCTCTTCATTCTCCATTGGAAATCTTCATCTATTCATTGACTTTTCCTCATATGATGTTATTTAGAACAATCTCCACTCTTCTGATAATTCTGCATTTTCATTTTTTCATAAACGTCCTTTGTATTCCTCATACTCGCTTGTCTTTATTGCATTATAGCATTCCATTCCATTGATGAACCACAATTTATTTAACCGTTTGCCTTCTTTTGGACATTTGGCTTGCTTCGTTTTTTTTTGGGGGGGGGGCAATACTTATAATGCTATTATGAAAATATTTGAAGAGTATTATCTTTTTATCATTTTTAGTCCTTGTCTTATTTCTGTATATACTTACAAGTGTATATGTTGGCTACCCTGATAAAAACACATGCTTCTGGAGACCAGGAATTATTTTCTTTGGTTTTTGTGTTCCTAATACCTAGCAGAGTCCCTGACTTAATAAGTGCAGATTGATTGACATTGCTCTCAGATTATAGATGAGAATCCCCAAATTATTTACTGCCAGAGATATCCCAGAAGCCTTAGGCCTTTTGCGTTTGGCTATAAGCATCGTGTGTTAAGACCACTGCTGAGATCTTTGAGAAATCTTTGTCATAGGCATCACCAATGGGGAAGGTGTTGCAATAATGATTCAATTGTATTCAGACCATGGGGCTAAGGATGGGAAGTGGGAGACATTTTACCCCTACTTTCTTTAGTTCGGGTCCTTGTGAATATTAATATTAATGTTAATTAGCCTTGGGGAAAAAAAGAAAAAAAAGATGACCTGGCATTCTTGCTAGACAGTATGGCCCAGCTGTTGGGGACTACTACAGATTCTCTCCCCTTGAGTTGCTGAAAGCTATGACGGACCAAATGTTTCCCATTTCCAAACACATTTTCTTTAGCTCTGTTTTGAAAGCTGTTATCTAAACATTAACACACACATACACAACTGCATATTTTAACATGATTTCTGCCTTGGGTGCAAATCAACAGTTGCCATTTAATTTCGGAAAAGGAAAAAAAAAAGCAGAAGCCCGTGTTTTCTAAGGCCTTCTTGTTTGTTTATTTATTTATTTTGCTTTAAGTACTCAAAGGCTATAAAACACGGAAATAAAAAAAGTCACTGGTGTATAGTTTTGTTAACATATCCTGTGAACATTAAACATTATGCCTCAGATTTCTTATGGTACATAAAATGTTTAGCTTCGCAGTATCATGTATACGGTACTTCAAAAAGTCGATGGGGGCAGGTCTGTAAATATAATGGATGTGTCACGGCAGTTCTTTAGATCTCTTGTATTCCTCTTGGCAACTATAGGCTTGTCCCTGAGCTTTAAACATGATCTCTTAAACCGTGGATTCTCTTCCTGGCGATGAAAAACATGAGCTAATTAGGGAAGCTCCCAGGTGCCAGGCATGGCTTGACCCTTCAGCAGGATTCTAAGGTTTGGGCTATGCTAGCTCTCTTTTTGTTCCTAAGATAAACCAATCCTATGGGGGCACTTCATCTTCCTTAGGAACACATTTTTGCCTCTTTCTTCACCAGGATGTTCCTCCATTTCCATGGAGCTATAGGAAAGAAGTGTTTGTTGAGTCCTGACATTGAACCGTTGGTCACTGGTAAATTCTTCTCATTGGGAAACTGAATTCTTCTATGTCCATTCAATTCTGTAGGCCTTAACTGCTATACTTTCAAATCTTAGGCTCCTAGGATTAAGAATTGAAAAGTCTTAGCCATCACTGAATCACAGAATTGGAAGGGATCTTGGTGGACAGAAGCCAATGCATACCTGAACCACAGACAACCTGCCCAACAAGTCATTAGCTGGCTTCTGTTTGCAGATGGCTAATTTCCTTCTAAGCTCAGTTCAAATGCCAACTCTTATTTAAGACCTTGCCTGATTCCTCCAGCTGTCAGTGTCTCCTTACCTTACACTGTATTTATTTTGTGCATATATTCAGATGTGTACATGTCTCCTCTGATGGAATGTAAGTTCCCTGAGGGAGAGCTTTTTTACATTGGTCTTCGAATCTCCAGTGTCTAGCACAGGGTCTGGTGCATAGTAGGTGCTTAAGATTTGATTGAGTGAGGCAGTCCATTCCTCTTTTGGATAACTTGATGGTTAGGAAGTTTTTCCTTAGAGTGGACTGAAATGTGCATCTCCATATAATTTACCCCTGTTTTTTGTTTCTGCTTCCAGGGATACAGCAGAATCAATCTAGTCCCTCTTCCACAGATCTGCCCTTCAAATACTTGATGGTGGTTATTGTCTGTCCTTTCTTATCCCCAAGGCTTCTCTTCAAACTAAACATCCTTAGTTTCTCCAAATGATCCCTTTTATGGCATTAATTCAAGGTCTTTCACCATCCTGGTAACCTTTATAAGATCATAGGTCTTGAGGTGGAAGGGACTTCAGAGGCCATTTTGTTCATGACCTTCTTTAATTCCCAGGTCAAGAACTGAGGGTTCTCCCCCTCCCCCTCCAGCAGGAGAGTTGAGTGATTTGTTCAAGGTCACACAAAGAATAAGCTTTAGAGGTGGGATTTGAACCCAGGTGCTCTGGCTCGAGAAGCCAATGCTCTTTCCACTGTTGTGTATTTCCTAAAATATGCTCCCTAGAATTAACCACAATACTCCTGATGTGATATGACCAGAGTGAGGCAGAGTAGAGCTATCCCCTCACTAGTGTGTTGGCTTTTTTTTTTGACAACGATAACACATCATTGGCTCACACGAAGCTCTCATTCCATTTTTATCATGTGATCAGCCTCCGTACCATCAACAATGCAAAAAAAAAAAAGCAGGGGTTATAACACAGAATGTAACCAACCCCATGTTAAGACACTTCATTCACCTGGCCATTTCCTGTCAAAACAAATGTAGCTGTTGCAGAGATAAAATGTTAGTTATGGAACTTCTCCAAGAACATGGCTCAGGCATCTCATGAGTTCAATGCCCTGTACCCAGGAAGCAACTGCCAGCCAGGTTTTGATGGTGAATGAAATGATGACACAAAAGTGCATGGGAGTTTCGGGTGAAGTCATAGTTGTATACTGTTGAAAGGAAAGCTTCCCCTTTCTGTTAGAATGTGTATGGCCGAGTGATTAGAGCGAGAGCAGGGTGATGGAAATTTATTTTCATTGCTTTCATTCATACCCACATTGTGACATTAACTCATTTGAGAGCAGAGCAGGACAAATTGCCTTGCCTACCAGCTTTCCTCTCCAGGTTGCCTGTTGTAATTTTCAATGTGCCATTGGTAATCTTTTTTACCTATTAGATTTTTATGAAGTCTTATATAATTAATATAGCCTTTTAGGGTAAAGGAGATAAAGAGAAGTTATATGGCTTCTTAAATCCCCCCAGTCAACATATATTTATTAAACGTCTACCATGTGCCTGGTCTGTGATAGGTGTTGAGGTTACATTAGACAAAAAAGAAACATCACCTGTCTCTATGAGCTCAAAAATAAATTTTTTCTTCTACTTGCCTAGTTAAGTAGTAGAAAGCCAACTAGACAACACACTCTTTTGTGGAGCAAAGACCTTTTTAAGTCAGTGACAACTGTATACTTAAATATATAATCAATAACACCCAAAAATATGAGTCCTTACCTTCAAGTAGCTTATATTCTACTGATAAAATGTGGTATAGTGTGTGAATGTGTGTGTATGTGCGTGCGTGTGTGCGTGCATGTGTGTGTGTGTGTGTGTGTGTGTGTGTGTGTGAGAGAGAGAGAGAGAGAGAGAGAGAGAGAGAGAGAGAGAGAAAGAGAGAGAGAGAAAGTATATGGAGTGCTAGATTTTGAAGATCTGATTTAGAATCCAGCCTCAGGCATTTGTGAGCTGCGTGACCCTGGATAAATCAATTAATCCTTTTCGGCCTCATTTTCTTCATCTGTAGGAATAGCACCTATCTCCTAGGAATAAGTGAAGATGGAATGTTTTCCAGGCACGGTGGACAGGGGACACAAGGGTACAGAGATTGGAGATGAAGGCCAGTCTGGCTGGAGTATAGGTTGTGGGAAGAGAAGTAATGTAAACAAGCCTAAATGATTTGGTTGTGGACAGTATGTGGAAGGCTTAGGAGTCAAACACATTTTATCGTAGGATCAATAAAACTGAATAGAGAAACCACTGATCAGAGCTGTATCCCTAGTCTGCTGGTTACTCTGGGATCCCCAACTTGCTACAAGAAGGAGATGATCTAGCTTCTCCATAGGACATTGGAATGGTAAAGCCAGAACACTGTGTAACTAGGACAGTGCATGCTTGGGGCAAACCCTGTCTCCATTATGCCCATTATGAAGGAGTAGTAGGTGATGTAGAAAGCTGTTGGCCTCAGTTGGGTACAGTACCATCAGGAGGGGGGCGGCCCATGACCTATAAAGTTTGGTTCTAGCCCCAGGCACCGTATCAAGAGCACCTGAACCCCAGAAAAGGCAAGAGATGGCAAAGGAAGGAAACTCTTCCCTTAGGAGAATGGGGGTGCTATGAGAAATTGGTCATGCAGAGGATCACATAGCTGGTCCAGCAGACTGGAGGACCTGTGAGAGGAAAGTGGAGCCCAGAGAGGTTAAAAGTTTCTCTGATTCTAAATCCAGCTCTCTTTCTCAAGTATCATGCTGCTTAGAACCCAGTACTCCAAGGGGCCCTCAACAGTCTGGGGAGATAAGCTTAAGGATGACTCCCAAGGCCAGACTATCAGCAGTGCAAGAAAACCAGACATGGCTACATGGCTGCTGCACACTGATGAAGGACCTATGGGAACATTTGACAATGGAGCTACCATTTCGGGATTTCTGAACAACCAAAATATCATGCCGCTACCTTCCATGAAAACTGGGAAGACACTTGATTTTATCTAAATGGCTTCAAATATGGTGATAGATTTAGCTAGCTATACAGTCTGCCATACTGGCTCTTTGAAAATAATGCAAAAAGTAATTGGGAGAAGAAATTCATTTGAAAGAGAAAAAGAATTAGGTCCTCCGGTGACTCATAGCTATGTTATTAATAAGGTCCCTAAACTTCCAATTTTAACTGTTTTGTTTAGATGGTGATAAGTTTAATGAGCTCAGGTTGAAGGAGAAAGCTTAAATTTGTGTGTGCTTTAAATTCTGGTCCCCTTAGATTTTCCCTTGGTTACCCCATCTTAGTTACACTTCTGCTTTTGGTCACTCCTTTCTTTCTTACACTTGCTAGTCTTGGTCTGCCTGCCTTTTTCCTTTGTTATTGTGGTTCAGTCATTTTTTCAGTTGTGTCTAACTCTTTGTGACCTCATGGGGTTTTCTTGGTAAAGATACTGGAATGATTTACCATTTTTTTCTCTAGTTCATTTTACAGATAAGGAAACTGAAGCAAATAGGGTTAAGTGATTTTTCCAGGTAGTAAGCATCTGAGGTCAGATTTGACTCATCAGGATGAGCCTTTTGACTCCCCTGGCCCCATGTTCTATGCACCCCCTGACTGCCCTTCTCCTTCCATTGCCTAAGGTTAAAAGATTCTCTGTTATCTTCCCCATATCCCTCTTCTTCTTTAAAGAAAATCCTGGAGGGTACTTGGTGAGAAAGGAAGAGGAGAGTAGGGAATTGGAATCAGCTCAGGCTACGGTAGGCCTGGCGAAAAGTTTAAGAGAGAAGGGGCCATTCTAGATCCAAAGGGAAGGGCAATACCAGGCTGGGTCAGCTGTTTAAGTACAGACATTTCTACATAAGGGACATGCTTTAATGAGATGTCAATAAACTGGACATTTTTTCTTAGCTTTAAAGTCACCCACCAAAGAAAGATCCCTTAACAGTACTTGATAGACTTGGGTTTGTGTGACCATCTGCCTGTTCATACCTCAGTTTCCTTACTTGTGAGGGTTGGACTCCATGATTTCTGAGGTCCCTTCTAGGGCTTAATCTATGATTCTGAATTGTAAAGTAAGATACTGAATACTTTTCGAGGGAGAATAAACTGGATCTAATTACTGGTCTTAGAATTTGGTAGCCACAAGGGGGATCAAAATTTCAGTGTTGGTCAGAGAGCAATTAGTGCCATAATCTGTGGTATGATCAAATGCCTCATTTTGACCTTATGAGAGAATTCCAGAAAAACAGAGGGCTGTCACTTTCCTAAAGTCTCCAGTTGCACGTACAACCCTTCGAAGGCTTGGCTGCCACAAGTTAATTCTAAAATTACTTAGGTAATACTCTTAACTGTTGCGAATCGGAACGTTGGGCTTAACGGGGAGTGGTAATAATGATTAGTTGCTATTTAAATTTCGATTTTAGTATATAGACTCAAATCTCATTTTGAGAACCCCCATCTCATTTCCTTCCCCACGAAGTACCTGATATTTTCAGTTCTTTGCTTTCATTTCTAATTTATGTGTGTGTCTCCTTTGGATTATGGAAACTGACATATCCCTTTTTTTCCTTGGGAGGTTTCCAACACTTTTAAATGTATGAGGGCCCTACTCTTTCAGTTTCTTTATGAAGGAAAGAAATAAGAAGTTACTTGTATTTCATAGTGGTAACTAAAAAACCAAGTCAGGTCAAGTTGGGGAGCATTCTCTGTGCTGCCAGAAATAAATTGAGCTTAATAATTAGAAGTTTTCACCTAAAATTTGGGATGATACTTGCCATTCATTTGTATAAAGAACCATGACATTTTCAAACACGTTGTTGTAAATGCCTCCATTGAGCCTATGGTACCCTGGTGTAGGTTCCAGATTAGGACAATGTGCCTTAGTGATATTTAAGGCAAACAATCCATGCATAGGCCTCCTACACTACAAACACAGCAAGAATTTTCCTCTGGGAAGCCAGAAATGCTCATTATTACATAAAACACGATATCATTAAAGAAGACCTTATTACATTTAAGAGGGCGCAACTTTTTAGAATCATTTTTTAAATGATCTCTTATTTTTTTATCACCTTCATTTCCAAATCTATCCACCCCTCTGTCCTAAAAAACAAGTGATCCATTGTAGAAAACATTTAAAATAACTTTAGGAAAACTATCCACCATATCACTTGTGACTCCATTTGGTGGAGGGGGGGGGGTTCTTGGCAAAGATACTGAAGTGGTTTGCCATTTCCCTCTCCAGCTCATTTACAGATGAGGAAACTGAGGCAAACAGGGTTAAGTGACTTACCCAGGGTCACACAGCTAGGACGTGTCTAAGGGCAGATTTGAACTCATGGAGATAATTCTTCCTGTTTCCAAGCCCGACGCTCCATCCAGTTTGAGTTGTTAAAAGTTTGAGCTGTTAAAATTACTATTGTCTAATTGCAATTCACTCAAGTGAACATCAGGAAG
The DNA here is from genome assembly GCF_011100635.1 of Trichosurus vulpecula. Lineage (NCBI taxonomy): Eukaryota > Metazoa > Chordata > Mammalia > Diprotodontia > Phalangeridae > Trichosurus > Trichosurus vulpecula. Next base: position 243,083,942 of record NC_050576.1, on the reverse strand, counting down.
CCATTTTTACCGTTCCTTTTTCTAAGCAGAAAGAAGCACTCTTGATCACCAATTTCTACCCCAAAGTTAAAAGTTGCTTAGATTTACTTTTGGCCCCAGTCTTATTTCAGTTTAGTTTAGTTTAGTTTATAGTCCTTCTGTGAACTTCTGGTGATATAATAGAGCTTTTTTGTTTCTCTTTATGTGTTTCCTTCTCTCTTCTCTCCCCAGCTGTGGGAATTTCCACTGGGGAAAAGATTCCATCTTACCTCCCCAGGTTACCAGCTTATCACAAAGTCATCGGGGGAATAGGCATTTCTACCCCCACGCCACCCCCCACCCCTGCTTCTTGTCACTTCCCCGGGCTCCTTGGTATTTCTTTTCCAGGTCTTCAGACACTGTAACTGCTACCTGTCTGAACAGATGAATGTGCCCATGAGAGGGGGAAAAATTAAAAATACGTGCTTCATTTTCCCACGTACAAATCATAGTGAATATGCATGTAGAAGTTGTTGCTTCATGTTAATATTAATATTAAGAATTCTACCTAGAGCATAACAGAGTAAGTTTAAGGAGAGGAATACTGGACATGACTAAAATGTGGAGTGTAGACTTCTTTCCTGGATTCATTCAGCAAAATTTACTGAGTACTTGCGATAGGCCAGGGTTTGTATTCAAAGATGTGTGAGAGTTGGAAGGAAGGAAGGAAGGAAGGAAGGAAGGAAGGAAGGAAGGAAGGAAGAAGAGGAAGGAAAGAGAAGGAAGGAAGAGAAGGAAGGAAGAGAAGGGAGGGAGGGAGGAAGGGAGGAAGGAAGGAAGGGAGGAAGGCAGGAAGGAAGAAAGAAAAGAAGGAAAGGAGGGGAGGAAGGATGAAAAGAAGGAAGGAAAGAAGGAAGGAAAGGAGAAGGGAAGAAGGAAGGGATGAAGGAAGAAAGGGAGGGAAGAAAGAAGGAAGGAAAGAAGAAGAAAGAGGGAGGGAGAAAGGAAGGAAGGCGGAAAGAGACAGAAAAGAAAGATGAAAGAGGAAGAAAGAAGGAAAGGGAAAGGAAAGAAAATGGAAATAGAAAAGAAGAAAGGAGGAAAGAAGGAAAGAAGGAGGAAAGAGAGAGGGACAAAGGAAGGAGAGGAAAGGGGGAAAGGAAGGAAATAGGCATTTACTAAACACTTGGGCTGTGTCAGACATTGTGCTAAGTGCTTTACAAATATTATCTCATTTGATTTTTATAACAACTCTGAGAGGGAGATGCTGTTAATTATCCCCATTTTACAAAGGAGGAAACTGAATCAGAGGAGGTTAAGTGTCTTGTCCAGGGTCACGCAGCTAGTGCATGTCTGGGCTCACATATGAACTCAGGTTTTTCTGACTCCAGGCCCAACACTCTATTTGGTCCTGGCTCTCCATAAATTTGCAGTGAAAGAGGAGATTAGAGTCCAGGACCTCTAGGCATTTTTAAATGTTCCTAATCCTAAATTCTTAACTTTAATTGAATTCAAATGGCTAGAGATAGGACACATATAATAGTGAATAATAATTTTTAAAAAGATTGTCCTTGATGCCAAGAAAAGCTTTGTTCTTGTCTGGCCTGTGTGACCCTGGGCAAGTCACTTAACTTTTCAATACCCTAGGCAATTCCCTAATACTCCAAGTTACAGAGAAGGGGGCTACCTGCATGGGTAGGAGTTTTCTCACTTGGGAGTCCACTACATCAAGACACTACTGGTCCAGTTCCTTTTCCTAATTAAGAGACAACATATTTCCAAATTAAGAAACAAGATAACCTCATGGATAAAGCCTTGGGCTTGGAGTCAAGGAGACCTCCCCGTCTGTGATCGCCTTTGTAACCCGTGATAATGACCGCACCCACAGATCAGAGATAATGTAGGCAAAGCACTTTCCAGACTGTCAAGTAATATATACATGTGAGTTAATGATGAGGATGATGCCACTTATGATTTTATTGCTCTGGGGAACTCCTGATGGGGAATAAATTGCCTCCACTGATGAAAACCAGCAATAACTCGGTAATTTAGAAAGTCTTTGAATTGTGCCTGGAGGTACCAAGGGGTTAAGTTGATTGGCTAGTGGTCACATAGCCAGTGTGCCAAAGGCAGGATTTGCACCCAGGTCTTCCTGACCTTGAGGCCAATTCTGTATCTATTCCACCATGCTATTCTGGAGGTACTACTATTACATATTTAATTCAGATTTTCTCCATAACCTGGCTATTTGAAAGGAGACAGATCGGACCACTTCGGCACAAATCCTAAGCTTTCAAGACAGCGTTCTATTCCCCTTGCTATCCTCCCCCTCCACAATTTCCCTTCCTATTCTAGCTATCAGCAATCCTGTTCCTGAGGTGCTACATCATAAGCCTGCAAAGTGTTTCCTAGCCAAGGATTACCTGCCAAAAACCAAATGCGTTTGAGAATCTGCATCTCGGAAAATGACCGCTACTTAATTTTGGAGTTTGCAGGCAGGATGCAATGGGGTTTTATTTGAAGTTGAAGAATTGACTTCCTAAACCTAACACAAAGATACACCCCCAGCCGGCTGAAATCAATGGGTGTGCTTTCATTGTGTTACTGGAGTTTTATTAGTATTTTACAACTAGGTGGATTTTCTGACATTTTACCAATTGATATGTATTACAGGATGTGACGCACACTAAATACATTATCAGCCTTCTCTGTGTTCTGTTAGTACATTTAATGGTCTAGATACGCTCATTGACCTAATGAAATGGTATTCCAGATTTACCAACAGAGAAAAGGAGCACCTCCTATCATGAAATCATCAGTGAGAAGTTATTATTGATTTTCCCCTAATAATCCTGCAAAGGAGACATCATAACCAGACTGGTGATATTTCAAAGCGACAGTGGTCTAGCTTTATATAAAATATATATGCTTTATATAAATACTTTATAATAGCTTTATACTGGAATAATCATTCTGGACCGCTGGCTGATTCCTCCCCTATCCTCAGGGAAGTCTTCCTTTTCTCATAGTAGAACCAGGATAAATCACAGTCATTAGGGCTCTTTGGAGGGCTGGGGGTGAAGGGGGAAGAAGCTTGTGATTCCAAGGACCTTTCTAGCCTTTTCTGGTGAAATAGTCTGTTCCTCAGAATGACGAGTTAATTCAGCTGGAACAATAAGAGTTCATCAAGGTTTGTGGTTTATCTGAAAATCGAATTCCTGTAATTTCATATGCCATCTGATTTTATGTCCACTTAGTTTAGAGTTTAGACAAACGTGGTCCGTTATCACCCATGAATCTAATGCCTGGGACTGGAGAAGCAGGGAACTCACAGACTGGTAACTTAGCCATGATTGAGCTCTGTTGCTTTTTCTCCTGTAAAATAAATGTAACAAAACATGCCGGATCCTGGTTAGAAATCTCTAAATAAGAGGGCTTTTACGTAATATTGGTAAAAATTAATGTTTAAAAGTATTCATTCACTTTAAAAGTATTTATAAGACATTGGTGGCAAGAGCACTGGACCTAGAGTCAGTATGGCCTGAGTTTAAGTTTGGTTTCAGACACTTAATTGGCTGTGTAACCCTGGGTGAGTCACTTAGCTTGTCTGCCTCAGTTTCCCCAAATGTGAAATGAGGATAATAACAGCACCCACTCCACAGGGCTGTTGTGAAGATCAAATGAGATAATATTTGTAAAGCTCTTCACAAACCTTAAAATATTTTATAAATTCTAACTGTGATTATTATTATGTATTATGAACCAGGCACTGAGTTAACCTTCAGGGATAAATACAAAGAAAACGGGAGTGGGGGGAGACAGTTACTGCTCTAAATGAGCTTACATTCTATCCTAGGAAAGCAATTTATATATAGATAACCAAATATGAATGATGTACAAATTAATATTGGGGGAGGGGAGATCACGATAATGGACAATCAAAAAAGACCTAATTTAGAAGGTAAGACTTTCACTGAGACTTGATGAGAGCTAGGGTTTCCAAAAGGCAAAAATGAGGAAGGAGAACATTTCTGCAGCCTCTGGATCAATGCGCAATGGGCCCCAGCATCATGTCCTTATCAGTAAAGTCCTTGTGGTTAAATATTGGATGGTAAAAAAGGCAAAGACTCTCTTATTCTGGGCCATCCTTTGTGACTTTCTTGTGAATTCATTTAGGAATGAATCATTTGATCAGTTGACCAAGACTTAGGGCTGTTGGGTCTACAAAAGGAAATAGAAGGCTCAATCATCTGTGCCTTAAAAGAGCACCCAATGGGATACAGTGGAAATGTCATGGATTTTGGAGTTAGAAGATGAGGATTTGAATCCAGACTCTTCTCCTTAGGACCTGCGTGACCTGGGCAAGGCTGTAACTTTCTGTGGACTTCATTTCTAAAGTAGAGGCTGTGGCTATGTGATCCATAAGGTCCTTTGTACTTGTAAATCCCATGAAGCCAGACATCGGGGGTTACCTCTAGAAACAAAGGACCCTTACTGAAACAAAACTTCCTTTCCAAGTCTGTACAATGGAGATAAGCCCTGGATTTTTGTCAGAAGACCTAGTTTGTCAGAAATCTAGTTTGTCTCATTACCTCTGTGGTCTTGGGCAAATTGCATCCCTTCTCTGGGCCCCAATTTCCTCAACTTTAAAATGACAGGATTAAGCCTGGTGACTTTTAAGGATCTCTAAATCTATGATTCTGTGACTTGAAAGTCCCTTTGAGGAAAAAAAAAGTTTGTCTCAGAAGGAAAGAATATCGGAATTGACAGCACAGAAGGTTGGTCTGCCATAGTTGGAAGCTTCACATCTTCCAGCATGGATGTTGGTCTTGGCTCCCCAACAAGACTGTCAACTATCTGAGGGCAAGAATCAGGTCTTATGTAGGTCTGTCTCCCATATAGAAATGGGTAGATAGAATATTCCTTAAACAGTTATTTGGTTGATCATTGTGAGAAGTAAACACCTCAGAGCCATGGGAAAGAAAACTCAAAGAGGTATGTGTATCCATTAGATTTTAAATTCCTTGAGAACAGGGACTGTATTTTGCCTCTTTTCATATCCCCAGTGCTTAGTTTGGTGCCTGGCACATAGTAGGCATTTAAAAAATGCTTATTGATTGATTGTTTCTCTATTATTGAAAGTGTTTTTTCGTGGTCATCTCATCTGCTCAGTCATGGCACCAGAGTGGATGGATTTCTAAACCCATCTCTTCCTTTATTCCATGAGGTTTTTTTCGTTCTGGTCCTATGATTTTATCAGTGCAAGGAATTCCTTGCATGGAAGAAGATCAGCTATACCCCTGTAATTTTTATTTTTACAGAGTTGTGTGTAGAACAGAGGGGTTTCATGGTGACTTGTCCAGGATCACAGAGCCACCTTGCACTAAGGATAAGACTCAGTTGACTCCAGAATTAGCTCCAAATCCATGCTATGTCTCCTTTCAGTGACTAGCTCTCCATCAATCCCAACACTCTCCACCAAACTAACAAACAAATCTTTCCTTTCTCTACAATTTCCCTGTTTCTTCTGATAGCCCCACCATTTTCCCAGGCACCCACCTGTAAACCTTGCTGCCATTGTTGGCTATTCCCTTGTTCAAGCTCCCTATGGCTGAGCAGTGGTCAAGTCCCATTGGTTCTGCTCCTATAATATTTCATCCACCTGGCCCCTCCATTACACTCCCACTGCCCTACCTAGCTCTGGCACTTATTACCTTTCCAACTATTATAATAGCTTCCTAAATGGACTTCCTGATGCCAGTCTCTCCCCACTGCAAATCAACCTTCAAATGCTGCCAACTTATTTTTCTTAATATGTGTTCCTGGATGGGGTACTGGAAGTCAGGAAGTCAGGAAGACCTAGCTGTGTGGTTCTGGATTAGTTACCTAACCTCTCTGTGCTCCAATTTCCTCATCTATAAATTGAAAGTTATTAATTCCTAGCTCCCTTCTACCTCTGACTCTATCATCCTGGGATCCTAGGAAAGTGGTTGGCTTTTACCACCAACTGCCAACTCCTCCTTCTTCTGATGAACTCTCCTTCTCAGGCCCAACCCCAACTGATTTACTGATCTTCTGAACACATTTCACTGGGTCCTTAAGAACCCTTACTCTTTCTATAACAAGGTCTCTTGCATCATTGACATTTTCCTCTTTGTAGCTTTAAATGAAGCCTTGCTTCCTACCTCCTCGGTCACCAACATCACTGCATCCCCTGGGTGATCCTGCTCCATTGGAGGCCACCCTTTCCCCTGATTCTCCAAGCCAGGGAGATGTTTTGGCATATTCCTTCCTTTTTACTGCAGTTTTTTGACTATTACCCAACTTCCATCTCTCAATCAAATTCCATATTTGGAAGTCCATACAAGTTATTCATGCCTCACCTTCCTCCATCCGTATTGCTTTCATCCACCTCCCCAGCTTCCTCAATGATCTTCTCCACCTCCTCTCTTGCCATCATCTTTGAGGCACTAATGGCCAGCATCATGACCACACAATCCATCAGCCCCCTCAGCTCTAGCAGGGCCCTTTTTTTACCCTCCCCCCTCCCATAACTCAGCTCCTTCCACATTCCCCCATTGAAATCCTTCTCATTCTTAGGTTCTACCTTCGTCAGGAATCATTGGTCTTGCAGCTAGAAGAGGTCTCCTCTTCCTTGATTCCTCAAGCATTTTTATTCTAATTTCTTTTATGTCATTCTTTTATTATACAATAATATAATGCCCATAACTAATGTTTATTTATCAGGCTAGTCCCTTTGAAGGTTAAATTATTTTAATTTGTTTCTGTCTCATATAGGATAAAGATATATTGATAGACATATTGCTGCCCCATTAAAATGTAAGTTTGTCAAGGGCAGAAAGTATTTCATTTTTGCCTTTGTATATCTAGTGCTTGCGCAGCTAGGTGGTGCAGTGGACTGAGTGCTGAACCTAGAGTCAGGAAGACCTGAGTTCAAATTCAACCTTAGACACTAGCTGTGTGACCCTTTACAAGTCACTTCACCCTGCTGGCCTCAGTTTCCTCATCTGTAAAATGAGCTGGAGAGGAAAATGGCAAATCACTCCAGTATCATTGCCAAGAAAGTCACGAAGCATTTGACATGACTGAAGAATGACTGAACAACAACATACCTAGTGCTTACCCTAATGCCAGGCATTTAATACTTGCCTGTTAATTGACTGATTAAGCATCTCTTAAATGCAAAGCATAGAGGCCATTAACTAGTGGATAGAATCAGGCTTGGAGTCAAGAAGCCCTAGGTTTGAATCGTATCTCTGGCACTAGACTGTGACCTTCTTTGAATTACTTTGTGCCTCAGACAACTACATAGGACTTACTTACAAAGTCACAGAGTAGTTGTGGCCTGCCTTTGGTAGAGGGACTTCCTTTGAATAATCTTCCTTGAGGAAATCACAGATCCACTGTTTATCCCAATATGTGCAAAGTACTATGGTAGGCTCTGCTGGGGCTAGAAATACGAAAACTAAAAATAACTCCTGTCTTCATGGGGCTTCTGTCCTCCTGATGGCTCCTCCATCCCTTAATCCTCCTGGCTTTCTGGAGAATAAAACATAACATTTAAGTACATTTCCAAACAAATTGAGGAGGGAATCTTGCCTGTTTTGTGTCTCCAGTGCTTAGCACATAGTAGGTGTTTATTAGATGTTTATTGACTGACTGAATGAACTACTCATAGAATCATAGATTTAGAGCTAGAAGAGATCCCAGAAACCATCTAGTCCATTTTATAAGTGAGGAAACTGAGGCTAGGAGCTTTCATTGACTCATTCAAGATCAGAGTAAGGATCTGAACCCATCTTCTGACTTCAAAGCCAACACTCCTTCCTACCCTCACCACTGTACCATGTAAGAGATGGCTTCAGAGCTGAGCCTTGAATGGATGGGGGTGGAAAAGGAGGAGAATGTGGTGACTCTTCAATAATTTGGGGCTGAGGAACAAGGGAGAGTGAAAGATAACTGGACTGTGGAGTCTAGGTTATGGGGAGGATGGTGTTGCCATTTGTAGAAATTTTGGAGAAAACCAAGGGATTATAATAACTATATAATTAATAACTAATAATTATGATAATTTAGTGCAGTGTCCACATATGGTCAGTAAAATCAGTCTATCTACAAAATATCATTAAGGAGAAAGCTCTGGGTCACCTCTTGATCCTCAAAGGGTATAAATGTAAGTGGTAAAGTGTTTTTTTTAAAGTTCTCTTTGGTAAGAGTCTTTAAACCCAAGCCAAGGAAATCCGAAGACAATACTATTATCATAGATTTAGAAATGTTATCACTAGGCTGTGGAGTATCCCACCCCCACCCCATTTTACTTATAAGGAATTCAGGTAGACAGAGGGGTTGGGTGACTTTCTTGAGGGTAAACATAGCTGACCAGTGTTTGAGGTGAGATTTAAGCCTAAATCTTAACTTTAAGTCCACCACTCTGTCCAATATTCCGTGCTGTCTTTTTATATGCTCCAGACTCCTGTGATCCTAGAAGTGCCTTCTTTGGGCGACTCCCAGGATCCTTTGGGATTCTCCTCCATCTCTCTTGATTAGGAGGCACTAAGTCCTCCACAACTCCCTGCCCCCACTGTTATTGAGTCTTTTTGAGATTTCCTCTTACTGATTGGCAGAGAATGCAGTAGGTGGGACAGAGGAAGCCCAGCAGCAGGCCAGACAGAGACTGACATCTTTGGGGCTAGCACAGCTTGAAGAAATGAAAACATTTTTCTTAAAATTCTTCTCTTCGCCAGGTCAGGGTGAGGCTTGGGACAGCGGGCGTTGGCACAGGGGAGCGAAGGCAGGGGACATCTTTCTAAGTCCTTTTACTTTGGTATTTCCAAAACTTTTTCATATTCCTGTCTTCCCCTTTGTGAATACATATAGATGTGAAAACAATAAATATTGGCTTGTGGCCACAGACTCAAAGCACTCTCCACCCGTAAATACACTGTTTATTCTCCCAACAACCCTATTAGGTCTATATTATGGAATTTAGATGAAAACAGAGCTGTAGGTTAAATGGTTTTTGTCCCCAAAGCACACAGTCAGGGGTGGAGCCAGGTTGAGGATGAAGTCCCCCGAATCCTTCTCTCCTGCTCCTGCCACCAGACTATGAGGACAAGAATGGAGGAGACACCACTTGATTAAATGATGTTCCGGGGTCACACGGTGTTGATGGCTGACCCAGGAACCATTGAGTGTGCTCCAAGGAGTCACATATTAAATGGCATCCAGAAGAGTTAATTAATCTCATTGAGAGATGATTAATCCCAGAAGGAATTTCCTACATTAATATCAGGGTCCAGATGTGAGGGAGAGGGAATAACTGGCTGGTTTATAGAGGAGACAGGGCAGGCATCTCACCTGAGATGTGGGCCTTAAAAAAGCACAAATGAACCCAACCTTCTGAATTTTAGCTGGTGGTCCAAGAATGTTCTTTGTCTCAGTAGTCAGGCTGATGACGTGTTGCAAAATTGTCGCCTTTTTTTGGTGAAATGTCTGAAATTTACTTGCCTTATTTCCTAGGTATTCTCTTTAATATAAAGAACTCCATGTATACACATACATATAAACACCAATGGAACCATGGTAGTCTTTTAGAAGATCTTTTGATTTCTTCCAAAAATCTAATTTTATGCCATTCATTGAGTATTTATGATTTCGTCAAGACTTTCCATTTACACTTTGTGCAAATTGGCATGATAGCTTAAGTCATGAACTACATCAAAATAGACTAACGAAAACTACTTGTAAATAGCTACCTCAATTGGAGTTTGGAAAATAAATCCAAATTTATTTGGAGTATATTGGGTTGAGAATTGTAATTTATTCAAGAGGGTTGTTGTCTCACCAAAGCATTTCATCTTAGTTTCAAAAAAGAACAGCCAGTCAATTATTAAGTACATTTACAGTCAAGGGGAAAAAAAGAAATCACTTTCCTTCTGCCCAAATTTACTTCCCAAATACACATTAAAAAAGTTTTATTGATGCCGTTTGTCTTTATATCAGAGTGATTTTTGGATCTCCAAATATAATTGTTAGGACAGTTGTACAAATCCTTAAAAAAATAGAAGATTAAATTGCCTGATTAATGGCAATTACTCCGATATAGTTAATTAAGAAGAAGGGAAGTCACCAATGGATTGCTAGGGAAACCTTTATAACATAGTGTCTATTAAAAGTGATTCCTAGCTGTAGGGTACAATAATGGGGTGCTAATTCTGAAAGCACACAGTGCTGTCCCACAAAGACATCAAGATTTGTAGGAAATCAACCCTCCAGCAGTCCTGGCAAGCCAGACTGACCCCAGCAAATGAAAATAATCAAAAGTAATTAGAAGCGTGCTGGACTACTCCTCGGAGATCTGTGCAGGAGAATAAACATGCCTGAGTCCTCCGAGCCTCTGAAAAGGCCCATGTCTGAGCTGTTAGGTGCCCTGACCTTGTCCACATAAAGATGTGATTTATGAAGTGTAGGGCGCAGCAGCAGGGCTTCTGTCTTCTCCTGGAGAACCAAATTACCGAGGTGGAGATTAACATGCTTTCAGTCGGGCCCATTTCCAGACCAAGGGAAATTTTTTATTTACATTTTTTTTTTGCCTTTAATTTCCTCTTCTCTTTTTTAACAGCTTTTTGGCTATGGGGAAAACACACACACACACACACACACACACACACACACACACAAAATGAACCAAACTGGAGTCCATCAAACCGTGATGGGAAGGAAAGAACTGCCCAGCAATGATGATTTGTATTGATGTTGGAGACTTTTCAGTTCCTTTTTGTTTGTAAATTCACATCATGTAGGACCATTTTGGTGGATCTCTCTCTCTCTCTCTTTCTCCCTCTCCCTCTCTCTCTCTCTCTCTCTCTCTCTCTCACTTTCTCCCTCCCTCCTTTCCTACCCACCCCACCTCCAGTTCACAAAATTCACTGCCAAGGGCAGGATACATATCTAATGAAATGCTCCCCTAATAAAAAAAAAAAGCTCTCAACCTTACAGCAGAGCTGACCTAACTCCCTGATCTTAACTTTATCTTTTATCACAATGATTAGTCTAGGAAAGGAAAAAAAAGGACAGGGAGAATGTATTTGAAGTCCTCGGTGTTGCAAAGAGGAAAGGGAAGGTGAAAAGAACAGGAGTTTTAGTGAAGGAACACCCCTGAATAATCATCTCTTTGGGTGAACTCCTAAGAAAATCCCCCCCCCCGTCCTAAAGGCACCCCTCTACTCCACCCCAACTCCCTTCTGATTAGATGAAATTTGGTGAAAACTCCATGATGAACAGTAAAAAGAAGCATTGACTTTTTATAACGCGTCAATATTCCTACACAAAACTAATTTAATTAACAGGCAGTTATTGCACAGGGAAATGTCAATTTCTCAGTTTATTTCATCCTCCTCCTCCTCCTCCTCCTCCTCCTCCTCCAGCTTGTCTATTTGAGATGTGGTTGAGCAGCACCTGGGATGCATGGGCTTTTGCTGGAGAAATGTAAAATGCCCCTTCTGCATTCTTGAAGAGCTAACTCAAAAAAAAAAAAAAAAGAAAGTGTTTAAAACACAAGTCGGCTGGAGCTCAGTGTGTGTTTAGTCACCTTTAGAAACCTAATGCTGCAGAATTAAGCTAACTCCCCTTTAGGCTGGGGTTATGAAGTGCCTTTCCCTATAAACTAAAAACATAATGTCAGGGCGAATGGGAACATACTTTATTACATTTATGGTACTGAAAACTGCCAGCAAGTTGTCTTAGGTTTAAATATTGTCCTCTGTAGAGTGTTCCAGAGCTGTTTGTCCACAGGAAGCCTATTAAAAGTGGACAGTGCAGTTATTTCATCTGGCTTTGGCTGGGCTGCTTTCCTTTGCTTTAATGATGTCCTGGAATGCACCATGCCCACAGGGTCTCCATTAGGAGAACTTTTACTTCTGGGACGACCATGAAGTTAAAGGCTTAAAAGAGGCATCAGCTTACACCCTTGTGGGAATCACTTGAAGACTGCAGCACTAACTTCTTACCCCTTTAACTAATATATTGACTTATTTTAAATAAACAATGGGAAAATGAAGGCAGACCAAGTGGCCTTATTAGAAATCTTGGGGCCTCTTAAAGAGACCCTAGTTCAGGCAGCTGGGGGTTGAGGAGGGGAGGAAGGAAAGGACCCGAGGAGGGTTTATGCCCTTTTGAAACCAGGAAGCAAACACATTAACCTCTCCCACCCCACCCCTGCCATCAGCCAAAGAGGGGATCTTTACAGCTCCCAGGGAATATATCAGCTCACACTCAAGCTGTAGTCTCTGATCTCATGGCCTCTCAGTTCTGGGATGTCTATTCATTGTAAATAAAAATTAATAGAATGATCATCGAGTGTTTACAATGAGAAAAACTATTGTGTCTTTTGTAGAATTAAAGAAAAAAATATTCTTTTCTATAAATACTAAAAAGAGAGAGAGAGAGATGTTTCCTCCTCACTTTGTGCATTCCCAAAGTCTGTCCTCATGTTCTATCCCCTTAATATTTAGATCATCTGTCCTGATAGTTGTTTGCAAATTAAAGCTGGTTTGAGATTATAGTAAAACCATTATTTTTAATAGCTCATTTCAAGGGCAGGGCTAAACACCACAAAGCATGCATGTGACTGATTGCTGCTGCTAGACAGCAGCTTTTCTAGATTAATTTGTAACTGGGAACTACCGTAAACAGATTTCACCAGAAATCCCAAGGAATAGAGGGAATTGGTGGTGGTATTTGGCTCCTTGTATTTATTTATTGTTTTAGAAACCTCCTAATGAAAACCTCCAAGCTAACTGGAAAAGAAAGTTGGCCCCCTGGGGAAGGGGCGAGGGGAAAAAAGAAAGGAAAGGGGAAAAACCCCCAAACACTTTCCTTCTTCTCTCTCTTCTGATGAGCTGAGGTGGGGTCAGTGGCTCCATATCTCCTCCTTAAAGGGCACTCATTAAAATGACCAGAGGCTTTTTTTTTCAACCATAAAGGGGATACAGCGACTTCTATAGGGGTTTCAGACCAAGTCAGAAGAATGGGGCCTTGCTTCCAAGTGCTAATTATTTATCTACATTTAATCCTGCTCTGCCCATTCCTACCTGTGACCTTGGGGCTAGTCAATTCCCTCTCCCTAGCCTCCCATTGATGAGATCAGGGGTTCCTAAGCCAGGATTCACAAACCCATGCATAGATGAGAGAAGGTTTGTGAACTTGGATGGGAAAAACATGACATCTTTATTTTCACTAACCTCTGGTTTCCTTTGTAATATCATGTAGTTTATTTTAGGTATCTAAAAACATTAATCTGAGAATGGAGTCCATAGACTTCAGTAGGCTGCCAAAGGGGTCTATGGTTTAGAAAAGGTTAAGAGCCCCTGTTCACTCGATTGTCTCAAAGGTTCTTTGCAACTCCAAAACTATGATTGTTTGAAATATAACCGCTGAGGCGCTAATGAATACACTGAAAAATCTATTAATGCAGAATAATAGAGACAATCAATTAATAGATGGGAAGGGGGAGAGGGGCAAATCCTTTGGGGGCGACCTGCTGAAGTAAAGCCTCTTCTTTCATTCTTTGCAGCTGGAAAATCCAACTGGCCTCAGACCAATTCAAAAGCCTTTTAGCTTCAGATAAATTACTTGTGCCCTTTGGCTCAGGTATGAGGGAGAGCTGAAGCGCTCTCTCCGCTCAGGGTTGTTGTCTTTGGGTTATGTTAGGGGGAAAAGATGCTTACAAATAGTCTCTGCAGGTCTGGCTGCAGGAGAAAGGATTTGGATGCTTTCTTGAAACCAACTGTCAAATCAGCCAAAAATAGGGTGGGGGGGAGAGAGTACAAGCCCATCCCCCCGCGCATTTTTCTTTCGTCTTTGCAAAACTGGGTTGTAAGATGCAGAAGTGTAAAGGGTGTGGAGGGAGAAAGAGACGGAGAGCCGGATAGCACTGACTTTCCAGCAAGGCCGTTGCAACAGCAAGAGGAGCAGCGGGGCCCCAGCCTCTGGTTTCTTCCCTGCAAGGGCCAGTACCTGGAAGGCAGCGAGGGCCTCTCTCCCTTTGCATGCAGCTCAGGCTACTGCAAGGTCTAGCATGGGCTTCCCATTAATTCGGGTCACATCGCCATCTACCGGCCTTCATTCGAAACTGCACCCATTGCCGCCCCTTCAATGTAATCCCAGCCTTCCCCCTCCATCCTCATAAACCAAATACTAATACTAATACTAATAAATGGAAGAGGGTGGGAGAAGAGGATGGAGGTGGGGGAGGACTCTTTAGAGTCTTTTCCATGAAATTTTGATTTAGGCGGGCTTTGCTACTGATACCCCAAACCCTTTTGTTTACCCACCAACATTTCCTCTCTTTCAGGTCAGCTTTGTCAAGGGGGGTGAGGGGGGCGGAGCGGGGAACCGTTATCAGGACCCCTGATCAGGCCGCACCGTCGAAAGCAATCGGTTCCCCAGATTACTTGTATTTAATACACAATGCATCATAAAACAAATCCCTCATCCTGACAGGAAGAAAATAGAACAGCTCATAGCTCGAGCTGGTCCAATTTATGGCTAAATTAAAAAAAAGGCTCCAACAATGGACAAGTTGAGGAAGGGCAGGAAATCAATGGCCAGCAAACCGGGGGCTCTTAGAGGTTCTCAAGCACCAGACTCTCTGGGAATCTCAGACCAGGTTGTAGGTTATTTACAAAGGATTTTTCCTGTCCTACCTAACACTGCTGTGCGATTTTCCCTTGAACAATAGCCATTATCTGAAATAACAGTTCAATGTCACAGATAACTGGCCAGTGAAACGAATTAATCTCCATCTCTTGTCACTGCCTTTCCCTTCCGCCTCCTTTTTATTATTAATATTTTTTAAATCGACATTTCGGTTTGGAGATATTACACACAACACACACACACACACGAAAATATAAGTGGGTGGCCCTTCCAATAAAAAATAAAGTTTAACGTGATTACCTCCCCCCACTGGAAAAAAATATTTATTGAGCCACTTAATATTTTTTCCCAGCTTTTATGCTATTAAGTCAAAGAAAGAGATGGGATTTGCTAATTTACTGAATCTTACAAGTGAAATTGTGAATTAAAAATTATTTAGCTCTTGCCCGTGGGTTTTTGCTGCACTCTCTAAGTGTACTCAGAGACCTTCTTTTCAATGCTATTCATTCCAAAGAAAGTCTTTCCGTGAGATTTGCTTAGATAAAACGTGGACATACACATTAGAAAACCACTAGCCATAGGATAGTGGCATTCCCCCAACGCAACATGTTTATTGCATAAAACACAAAAGGATGATATTGAAAAGCTTGATTTTCTTTAGGAATGCCCACCTATTTTTATAGTATCAAAGTGAATTTGCAACATTCACCAGATTGTCTTGTCATCGTCCCCAAATATTTTAAAGAGTTTTGTTTGTTTTACGAAAATTACACATTAGTTTACGGATTTTTTTTTCTTTTTAGAATTTACCAAAAAAAAAAAAAAATCGAGCGTTTCTTCGTGTTCTTAAAACCAAGAGAGGGAAAAGATGAGTGAGAACGTAGATAGGTGCTTTTAACGCGGACTCAGTTAAACTAGCCGCGACCACGCCAACTTTGTTTTTACTACAATTTAGCCAACGTCGTTTGCTCCGCGTCTCAGAAATTCTGATTTTCCCTAAGTGAGGATTTTCTGGAGTGTTTAGTGTGAGAGGAAGCTCTGCCGCCCACAGACTCATCCTCCCCTCCCCCCTTTCTGTACACACCCATCTTCAATCTACACTCACCCTCCCTACTCACAGATACTCACCCCCCCCCCTTATTCCCCACATCAAGGTATAGCCTTTCCTTCCCCCCACCCTTCTCTTACCACCGCCCCCAGACCATCCCTACCCCAAACACACACACACACACACACACACACACACACACACACACACTCTCCACTCTCTCTCTCTCTCTCTCTCTCTCTCTCTCTCTCTCTCTCTCTCTCACACACACACACACACACACACACACACACACACACACTTGTACTTTTCAGGACATTGAAACAGACGAGATTTCCCTGCGGAAAGAAATCCTGCCTTCCAAGATCTCCCTATTGGTTGTTTACCCGGACGAAAACGACATGCTTTTTTTTTTTTTTTAAGGGGCAGGGTGCATCCATAATCAGCCTACCCCTATAGGACTTCTGTCTTGGCGACCTTTTTGTGACCTCTCCCGCCAGAGGAGGCTGCTGTCACTTTAAAATTTACTGAAAGAGGAGCCTGTCTGGCTTCCGATCAGATCACTTGGAGCTGGGGGAGATAGCTCCCTGGCTCCCTCTCCCTCGTCTCTTTCTGGATGGCCGAGCAGATCCTCTTTAAAGGGACAGTTCATGAAATAGAATCCCGGGCAGCTGAACGCGGAGTTGCAAATAGGGGGACGATCCCATGAGGGTCCCGGATTAGGGGAGAAGAAAAAAAAGCTGGGGTGTCTATAACTTCCGTCTCCCCCGCCCCTCCACTCGACCCCCACCCCATCTTTCCAAAGGCTCCAGCACCCCCTCCTCCTCCTTCCTGCTTTTATCCCTTCTCCTTCGGTTTTGTTTTTTTTTTTTTTTAACCGGGAGAGAGAGGTGGAAGTTTTAGTGGTTCTCAGATAACTTTCATTACACATCGGCCTGATAAGCGCGAGAGAAAGTGAGAAAAGAAGGAGGTGATGTGAACCAGAAGGAGCTGCCCTTAGGAGGGGAGGGGGAAGCAAGAAGGAAAAAAAAAATTCCCACCCTCCACCCCCCCCCCCCCAGCTCATCACCCCTCCCCCCTCCCCAGAAGAGAGGAGAAGAGAGCCGAGACTTCACCTCGGGTCGTTACAAAAAAAAAGATACATTGTTGCCTGATGATAAAGCTACAAGATCGCGTGGTCCCGGCGAGCCGTGGCTCCTAAAGACGGACTAAGTTAGCAGAGACCCATGTGGAAGCCGAGGAGTGATTATTATAATCGCGAAACGCTGCTCGCCATCGGCTGAAAGATCGCCTGGCCCACAACCTCAGGGCTTATTATTCTTATTTTATTCTCTGGTGATTACCTTTTTTTTAATTGCTGGGAGTTGAGTCCTTAGACATGTTAAGGTAAGAGACCTGACTTTCTTATTTAAAAAAAAAATCTTCCCGGAGTGCATAGTTTGGTGACTTCTGACATTCTCCCCCCTCTCCTCCTCCTCCCCCTCCCCCCTTTCTCTGTCTCTCCCTCCTCCCCTCTATTCTGTCTTCTTTTCCAACTCTCCTGGTGCAGGGGCTGCCCTCAGCCCTACGCTTATCTACGTTGCTAAGGCTGCCGATTTCCTTGTTCCTCCTTCAGAACGCGGCGGTCGACTAGTCTCCTGCAGCCCGGCTGGTCTCTGGGGCAGGGTGGGTTGTCTGTCTCTCTGTTGCTTGCAGCCTTCGCTTCTCTCCCTCTCCCTCCCTCCCTCTCTCCTTCACCTCTTTTTTTTCCTCCCTCTCTTCCCCCTCCCCAGATCCCTAGTTTTGCGTGTGTGTGTGTCTGTGTGTGTGTGTCTGTGTGCGCGTGTGCGCGCGCGCTCGTGTGCCTGCATCTGAGAACCCTACAAGGTGTGGCTGCCAACACTCTGAATTCCTGGCACCGACCTTGCTTCTTGAGATCTCTCTTCGGCCAAGTTCCACCTTCCCAAGTTGCAGCCTTGCACTTCCAAGATCGAATGCTTCGCGAAAAAAGTTACTCTCGGACCTGCGGGCGATATCGTAGGGATTCCCAACCCCCCCCCCCCCCCGGCTTTCTCTTTTTTCTCCCACCCCCCTTCTTGTTTGTGAAGGGGCCTTTCTCTCAAACCTTTCTTAAGGATTTTTTTTTTTAAATCCTATCCTTGGAGCATGACAACTTTCCTAAACACTGGAGTATGGTGGATGAAATAGCAGCACATTAGTCGCCGCTGCATTTTTATTTTTATTTGTTTAAATTCAAGATTTGCTACACTCTTAAAGCATCGGGGAGACTGGTATAGAGCTAGCGAGTCAAAAGTTAATCATTCACAGGAGAGGGGGAAAAAGTTTCTGGAAAAGTTAAGTCTTAAGGCTTGGAGGAGAGAGAATGAGGTTCGGAAAGTCATTTGTGGGGGGAAATGCTCAGAAAAAAAATTACTTATACTGAGATATTTATAAAGGCGTCCTTTGGAAATGAGCTCAGTTTCATAATTTGCTGTTGACTGGCAATTGCAATAATGTTAACACGGAATAAAATTACACGTAGGATTTTTATGTGAGGTGTATGTAATACCTCTCCCCCCTCCATTAAAAAAAACGTGGGGGGACGAGGACGGGGCAGGAATCGCTTGAAATTGAAGTGGCCTGAGCCTTTCTGACTTTGAAATTAATAACAGTTTTCCATCTCTCCCGGAAAATATAAAATGTAACTCCTGCTGCATTTCATTGACTGGGTCAATTTCCTTCGTGAGACGCAAATCCATGATTTCTGGGAATAATGTATATCAAGGGTGAGCTAGCCCCTCCTCCCCCAAACAAAAACCTACCCCTAACACAATTTCGGCGACTATTTCAGAATATGCATTCGTGCTGATATTTACGTGACACTTGAAAGCTAGCTAGAAGCACCCTAAATTACCCTAGAGATTCATTTCACTTGGGCTTAAGAAAATAGCCCTAAAGTTTGTATGTTTTTAAAATGTAATTTTATATAGATAGGGGTATACTGAAGAAACTGTAAGTCACCTTTTTTTTTCTTTCTTTTCTTTTTTCTTTTTTTTTTAGAGGCAGGAACTAACAAAGTCTTGTGTTTGAGAATTTTTTTTGACTACTCTTTCATTGCTCATTAATTGCCTTATGGCCAAAGCCTCATTCCCAGTATCTGTTGTCCCCTAAGCCTTGGGGTTTGTCCCCTTGAAGTCTGTGGTGAGTTAATGACCTGGAGCTGCTTTTGGGTGATTACCTGAATTCTGTGCAGAGCAGCTTTAGGGCTAGATAAATATACTTTAGACTGTTTTAACCTTTATAGGGACGCAGATAAAGCAGATTTGTCTCCCCCTTACCCCTGTTCTTTTAATTAATTAATTTGAGACCTAGACTGTATTGTTTAGTATTTGATAAGAAACTTCCTCAAGTTTGTATTAACTCTCTGGTATACAATGCCAGGATTCATATTAAGTCACTGAAAAGACCTGGAGCACGGGAAACATTTACTTTTACAAATTTAAAAATAATGTATTATGAGATAAAACAGAATAAAGTGCTTAAAGACTTAAAAAAGACAAAAAAAATTGACGTTAGTTGATTTTATTTTTCTTACAGCAGTCAATATTGTTCAACGTCTAGTATAGGCCAGACAAAAAGGTCTGAAGATGAAATAACTGCATCCAGTCATATAGTATTAGTGACACATGATGATATTTTCATATAACCTGTTTACATTTGCTTATAATTTGTATTTGTTTATTATCTGCATAATTGGAACCGTTTCTTAGTTTGTGTTAAAATGCTAAATTGCCATGTTTTGCATGAATGTTTACATGATTTTTCCTTTTCTTTTCTCTTTTTTAGTTTGGCATAAAACCTTCTATTATTAGTCAAATCCTGTAATTTGCTTCAATTAAGGGTATGATTTAACTGTTGTGTGATGGGGGAGAGCAGACTATTGAAAGGAGATTAATAACATTTACTCTAAACTTTATTTAATTGAGTCAATTCAAATTATAAGCAATTTGAAAATCTACATTTCCATGATAAGAATGTATAAGCCAGGAAAATTGATGCTTTATTTAAGAAGCATTATGTTAATGCGTATTGGTCAATATTATTTGTAATAAAAAAATTTGATAGAATTAATTGTTTTGAAGTCATTGCCACTTATTCACTCATAACAAGGGAATCCAGGCTTTGAAAAATAGATATGTTTTTAATAATGATTATCAAGTGCTGTTTTTTAAAAGTCAACATATTATTACTTCAGATTTATTCCTCCTATATTCATTCGAATTTAGTCTAACACTTCTCCCCTCTTTCCCCCCCAAAAAGACTCACTGGAGAAAAATACATTTCAATGAAATGTCTATAAGTAATTAACCATTTCCTCATTTAGAGATACGTGATTTATATTTTCAGCAGTGTGTTAGGATGGCCATGGAAAGATTGATCGTCTTCCTCTTCTTCTTCCTAGATATTAGATGAGTTTTGCAATGTGAAATATTACATAGATGCCAGTCAGCCAGATGTCGGGAGCTGGCTCAAGTACGTCAAGTTTGCTGGATGTTATGAACAGCACAACCTCGTTGCATGCCAGATAAATGATCAGGTATGTTGTAAATACTTTTCTGGACTTTGTCTGAGAGCTTTAAGGTACCACCGAAGCCTGAAGAATAAAAAGAACAGAGAGCTACAGTAGACCCTTGTGGCCTGTTGGCTGCTCCACTGAAGGAGGGAGAAGTAGAGTCGGCATATGCAGAGTCGAGCCAGTTTTTGGAGTTGCTTGGAATATTGTTGTTTATGGCGATGTCAGGAGGTTCTCACTTCATTTCTCCTATTTTGTTCTAGAGGGGTTGGAGCGAGGCATTTAATAATGTGTCATTTGTTGCTGTTCATTTTTTCCTCTCCCCCATCATCCCACAGAGGAGCCAACATAAGGCTTTTAGCTAATCAAGGATGGATTGGTGAGAAAATTAGAGTTGCTAACAAGGGAACTTTATATATGTTCTGTGCAAGAGGATGAGAGACGTAGAGATACATGAGCTGTGTGCAAAATGTCATTTTATGTTTTCGTATGATTTTTTACAAAAAAAAGATTGGAGAGGGAGCTGACATGTTTTGCTTTTTCTTGGAGTGTAGTTAAAATGGTGTGTGTGTGTGTGTGTGTGTGTGTGTGTGTGTGTGTGTGTGTTGTGGGGGGAGAGGAGGACAAAAGTTCGTCATTCCTAGTTGAATTGGAATGCTTGGTTTTCTTGTGCTTTCAAAAGCTTTGAAGGATTGTATAGGCAGGCTTCCTTCAATAGCTATGACTGAAGTAGGGAGCCTGAAAGGCGATCCTCACTTAGTTAAGTTGTTATGAAGGCTGCTACTTAGTACAGCTAACACTCCCCCCCCCCCCACCTCCCCAGGACCAGGTGGTCTTCCTGTTCATTTGTGCTTTATTTATTCACATTGGTAGGTTAGCTTATACCCAATGAAGGATCATTTATTGGTTTTAACCCAATGGTTACTCAAATAGAGTGAGCTTCAGAGATTACCTTGAAATGGTTACCTGGCCAAATTTGGTTAAAACCAACCAACCAACCTGGGGAGAGAGAGAGATATCTTATATGGTGTTCCCTATAGAAAGCCATTTAGTAGCAGTGACATGATACATTTTAATAGGGGCTAAACCTAGATTTGAAGGAGCTCATGCATTGGGGGCTACATTTCATCAGCTATTGGGTGTTTTCCTTATCTTAAGTCTATGGGGGTGGGAACTAAAATGTAAAATTAAATAAAAAGGAGATTTCGCCCAATTGAACATATATTTAAAGAGCCACAGTAGTTATATAAGTAATTTTTCTTTCTGATGTTAAAAACAAATTGGAAGGCACTATGGAATGGACACCTTCACAGTGTCACCATAGGTTGTCTGTGAATAGAAATGTCATTGAGTCAGGTCAGTATTATAAATTAATGTCATTATTAACAGATAGTTATTGTATGTCTACTCTAAAGGTTATGGGTTTGGCACAGGGAAAAGATATATTTCGTGTTTCTTTAAAAAAAATTAAGGAATCATAACATCCTTCTTTAAATTAAGGAATTCAAAAGGTGTTTGAACAATGAAATAATGGAATCTGTGACAATATATTTACTGATAATAGAAAACTGTCTGCAAACATAACTATGTCCTCAGAATCAGCATGAACTAGCTCTGAGAATGAGTCTTGGTACATTTCGTTTTTTCCTTATTTGATATTTCTATAAGCCCAAATTTTGTCTTGAAACCTATACTGTGACTCGGGGTTATTTAATTCATTGGGGATTTGGAGGGAGGAGTCAGAGAGTAGTATCTCTTGATCCCTAATTATTATCCATATTGTTATTGCCTCGATAATCTCACAATTTGATTGTTGGTACCCTTTGAAGGGCATCTTTTAAAGTCTGTTATTGTCAGCAAAAAACACCCAGTTGTTCTGACAACAAAGAATACTTTCTGCTTGCTTTCTGAAATGGTGTGTGGGGTGAAATGCTTCATCAGGAAA
Source organism: Trichosurus vulpecula (assembly GCF_011100635.1). Taxonomy (NCBI): domain Eukaryota; kingdom Metazoa; phylum Chordata; class Mammalia; order Diprotodontia; family Phalangeridae; genus Trichosurus; species Trichosurus vulpecula. The sequence goes on along the minus strand of NC_050576.1, from coordinate 243,061,760 downwards.
AGATAAAACCCCCTTTTAGATGGGCTCCTTCAGATCCTACAGCTAATATTCCTGAAAGTGCTTCTGCCTTTAGCGGGGGCCAGAGCTATGCAGGGCAACCGAATGTATATCAAGTGACCTAATTGTAAAGTTGACATTACATGGTCCAGTAAGTGTATCCATAAACAACAAAAGCAGATGTGCAGGTCGCCCCCCACCCCCCATGCACACATGTACAAGCAGTCACATCTGGTTAAGTCTACAGCGTGGTGAGTGTGCATGCATGTGTAGGTCTGTCTCGGAAAGCCGGTTAAGACCAGAAGGTTCGGCCCAGCTTTGATATTATAAATGCTGGCCTGGATGGGAGAATAAAAAGACTGGTTCTATGAGCTCCCCATGGCTGTTGCTTCACTGTTCTCCTCAAGGAATAGGACCTGCCAACTGGTGAATAGGCATAACTCATCACCTGATGGACACCCCCATTGTGTGCGATATTATTCACCACTGAGGCATGGACAGAGACACTTGATCAGGAGGGGTTGTTAACCACTAATTACTTTAACTCACCTGTAAAACTCACAAGCAAACACAGCCCTTTACCTGGATTGGGAAAGATTATTTGTCTGTACTCTGATCCTTAGGTTGAACATGTGAGCCTGAAAGACAGGTATGAACCCTAGACTTCTAAAGGCAGGATTTCCAGATAAGTCTTGCTCTCTTAACTATAATTTAGTCAGTGTGTTAAGTGAGACATTTAACAAAGAAAGAAAGGAAAAAAACACTTAAAAAACAAAGTATCTCAGACCTTTTTTGGGAGGGGGGTTGGCAAGGGACTTCCCTTCACATCCCCACCCTCTTTCCTCACAGCCCTTCATTCTTATGTTTGAGATCACATTTCGACGATTTAGATTCATTTTTGTCAAGGCAAGGAGTTCTTTCAAATTGTATAAATGAGCTTGCTGAGATGAACAGTCCGATAAGAACAGAATGAAGTCAAAACATGTATGTTGGCTATAACTCCTATTTCATTTGATTGGGGGTGGAGTTGTTTTTAAGAGCAGGGCAATTTTTTTGGTTGTTATTTTCAAATAGAGCTAATATAAGACTTCTCCATCCCCTCCTCACATTATCTTTCTGGGTATCTCCTGAGCACAAAGCATATATGATTACCTTGAGAAGAGCATTCCCCGAGTAGTTAATTTCAGAGGGGTTTGTTTTCTCAATGGACAGTCTCCATTGGGCTGCTAAGAGTCCTGTCACCATTATTTGAGTTTTTTTTTTAACTGGTAAGTGTGAAATTTCTGGCAGCTTTGTTTTTTAACTGCTTACATGAAAGGCCCCAGTTTATTATTTTTAGAACTCCGTTTCATTTGATTTTTGAAAATTATTGGAGTAGTGTTTTTAGAGTTAGAAATGCTGAAAGTATTGGTATCACCCAACTAAGCCATAATTTCTAGGAAAGAACAGATTTTGACTGATAGCCTTATTCTCTTCTGAAAATATAGTAATAACAGCGGTAATTCATCTTTTAAAAAGAAGGCCACGTCATATACACGGGTAAATTGAGACCACAATCATACTCATGCTATAAAATACTAGACTTTTTTTTAGTCAGTATTGTTTATACTCAAAGTGCTCATTTTAGTTTAAAATTTTCTCTCTAGTTTATGAGTAAGTCTGGAGAGCTGCTATGCCATGGTTTTTAATTCTCAGACTTCCCCCATCCCCAAAGGATTGATTTTTCCAAGATTCATATTGTTTTGGTTATTAATTACTAGACAACTTTTAGTGCTCCCAGATGTCATGGTTGTCCCTGAGAAATGCAAAATGCAGAGAAGGTCAAGGAGGCAGTCTAATAATAATAACTAATAATTATTAATAATAATGGTTAATATTTATCTAGCCCATTAAGGTTTATGAATTGTGCTTTACATATATCTTATCATTTTATTTGCCTTCCCAACAATCCTGGGAAATAGGTACTATTATCATTCCCATTTTACAGATGAGAAAATGGAGGTAGACAGAGCTGATCGACTTGCCCTTGGCTAGTAAGTGTCTGAGGCTGGATTAACTTAGTACTTCCTGGCTCCCTTTGAAAACTTCTTTCAGCTTCCAGCTATCTGAGGCTGATGGTTCGGATGAAGAGGGAAAAAGGATTAGTTTGACATTAAGAAATTTGGTCTCCATCATTTTCAGAAAGATCCAGCTATTTGGGATTGTGTACACCAAGCATTGAGATGATTTACTGATAGATTAAAATGAAAAAAAATATGTATTTACTTGTCTCTGTACCTTTGTACCTCAGTTGAATGTAAGCTTCATGGTGAGGGTGGAGGGGGAGGTTGCCGTTTTTTTTTTCTCCTGAATCTTCAGGACCTTGTCCATAATTTGGAAATCGGTTGGCCTTTGCTGAATTGACTACTTTTCATCTGGATATTTTTCCACAGTTTAGACTCGGTGAATGTGGACAATTGTAGATCGATGCTTTAAATCCTGGTAAATATCACTTTTTCTTAAGGATCTGTGATATTGGCTTTGGAATCTTGGGTCTGCCCCTTTCTGTTGGTATGACTTTGGGCTGATTACCTGTGAACCAATGTACTGATGTTAAGTCAATCAAAGGCCAAAAAATGGCTCCTGGCCTCAGGGTACTTACATTCTATTGGGAGATATTGGTAAATAACTAGGTACATTCACAACTTATACAGAGTAGATGGAAAGCAATCTCAGAGGGGAAGGTACTTAGCAGTTGGAGAACTGGGAAAGTTCTCTTAACCACCCTGGGCCTCGGTTTCCTGATATATAAAAATAGAGGAGTCAAATGGCTTCTGAGGGTGTTTATAATTCTTGATCTGTGATCCTACCTACTCTTGCTACTCACGGACATGGGTTATGGTGCCTTATATACTCTCATCTCTCCTTATCTTAGAACTCTCACACTAGATTATCCATCACTGAGCAAAACTATGTGGACTTAACAAGTAACTGTTCAGACCTAGAATATTTCCACTTCTTCTCCACCAGGAGACAATATTGGCCTTTCATGTTGTTAAAAGTCATGTAAAGTCAGCAAGCATTTATTAAACTTCTACTATGTGCCAGGAACTGTGCTGAGGAAACAAAGAAAAACAAAAACATGGCCCTTTCTTTCAAGGAGCTCACAGTCTAATGGGGAAGAGAATATGCAGACAACTATGTACAGGTTAGATGTATTCAAAATAAACTGGAGATAACCAACATGGAAAGATATGTGACTAATTTACTTGAATTTTTATTTTGGACAATAACATTCATGGGCAAGGTGACCTTGTGTTGTTGGAAGGATGCTTGGGCTTAATTAATTTCAATTCTCTAGATCTGACCCAGACTTGACTTACCACTACCAGTAATTAGGATGGTTTCTGGGTTTTGTTTTCTGGAATCTCATTGGCCCCACATCTGTATCCTTTACATTAGAAATGAACCACTCTCCAATTCAACACCCCAGCTTGTCCTGACAGGGCCTGTGACCAGAAGACAGTTTTCAGAAACCCAAGCCATTTGCAAATCTTGCCATTTAGAGAGGTGATAAGTCTTTCTCCCTCTCTTTTTATTTTTAAGCAGACTCTTGACAGCTGGTATTCAGTCAGGACAATGAGACAAGTAGGCTGCTTGTTCGGCATAAAAAGAAATTTGTTGATGAGAGATTATCTAATACTGGATGTATATTTTTGGGCAGTAATATATAGCATAATGGATGCCCCCAGAGAGAAGGCAAGGTTGTAATTCACTCGGTGGATTCTGCCAGCTCCCTTGTGGTTTATGAATGGCAGCAAGATCCTGTCGGGGATTCAGTTTGGAACAGGCATTATTCTAGTGGGTGATTTACCTTATAAACTTTTAACTGCTTCCGGGACTGTCTTGGCTAGATTGGCAGCCTCACTTTCCCTGGCCTCCTAAGTCCATGTCAATTAGCTGGGTTCTATTGGATTGCTGTAACCCTAGAGCTGTATTATTACTGTAAGCTGATTACGGGCTCAATTATCAGGTTATTTTCTTTGGCTTTTTAGTGAAATATTCTGCTTTCCTACATATTTTAATAAATACAATTTGGTCAAGCAAGCTGTGCCGGTTTAGTCATCTACTAATAGATGTAAGTTTGTAGGCAGCACCCCCTTTTTTTCTCTTCTTTTTTCCAAATGCTTTTATAAGCATTTGCTTCCAGAGGCCTGTCGGTTATTTACAAAGTTACTCTTCCTCACTGTCTTTCTTTTCTTCTCATTTTGCACAAGCTTGTTTGATGTCAAAATTAGTATTAGTTTTGGAGGTTTGGTTTTCTGGGCTTTTAAGGCGAGTTCCACTTTTAAACCAGAGTTACATTTTTCTAAATAGCATGCCAGTTGGCATGATGCTGGCCTTCATGCTGGCTGCCTGGTCTCATTTTGGGGGGATGGTCTTCTACTCCTCCTTACTTGAAGGTGACTCTTTTCCTGGAGTTTGACAGCACGTACGTTCCTGTTAAAGAAACGACAGCAGCCACAAACCTTCAGCCAAAAGGAGGTCCCTGACAATCCCCCCTCCCCCAAACACCATGCTTAGGTACTGTCTAGGAGGGGCAGGTCATACACACAGCATTGCTCTGGCATCTTTGATAGGGACCCAGCCCCGGATGGTGAAGGGAAGGGCTTCTCTTTTGTCAAAGAGGTGAAAGTCCTGCTCTTTATTGCTGAAATAATGTATTATATTTAGAGAACAGCTTTTACCATGTTTGATTTCAAATAACCTTATGATCGTTGCTGTCATTATTTTGGACCAGGAGCTTTGAATCCTTCAGGATGAGAGCCCCTGGGGATGAAGCTCCTTCCACAAGAGATGAACAGCAGTTATTCATTGACTTAGAGCCTCAGCCCAGTGATTTTCTCAAGGCCATATGGGCATGAATGTGTTAGAGGCAATGCTTGAGCCTTGGTTGGCCTGTCTCTGAAGCCAGAGGGCCACCTGCTTCCGACCAGATCATACAATACTTCTTTTTAAAAATCAGAGCTGTGATTTCACTGATGTGTGGAAACGCCTTCTACGCATGCAGTTGGGCATTTTCTCAGTCACTTACAGTTGTAAGGAGAGGTCTTGGCACTGAGGAGTCAAGTGATTTTGGATCTGGGTTGTCCCCTCTGTTCGCTGGACCATCTTGCCTTCCGTGGTAAAACCTACTATTTAAAGGAAGCGCAACAGCCGGTGAGGTAGGTTCTGTAGCTATGATTAGGCCCATTTTACAGATGACGTGGCAGAGGCTACATGTGCCAGAGGTGAGATTGGAGCCATGTTCTTCGTGCTGCCAGAGCCAGCACTATCCAGTCCACCTCACTGGCCCACAGCCTGCCATTGTTAGATGATACAGCCCTTGCTGTGAAGGAGGCCGGCGAGGAGTGATCAGAATATATTTTAAGGAAGTGACTAATTTGGCCCAGTAGAATGGGAAGAGTGTGGAATTGGAGTTAGAGGTTCTGACTCGGGGATTCATTATCTATGTGACGTTGGGCAAATCATTTTAGTTTCTTCATTTCTAAAATGAGAAGGGTTGGAATAGATTATGTTTGGCAATCCGAAAGCACCTTCTCTGTGCAGAGAATGGGGTGTGAGGGAGGGGCTGGGATACAACAACAAAAACTAACCAGCTCCTGCCCTCCAGGAGCTCTCTACACAAAAATGTTATGCTCATCGTCCATGTCAGGAAAGTCTAGGGCCAAGATTCTTAACTTTTTGTATGTCCTGGATCCTACCCTCTTTAGCCATCCGATAAAGCCTGTGGACCTCTTCTCAGAGCAAAGTTTGTAAATAATTGAAGGAAATACAAAATTTCAGGTAGAGGTTGGTGAAAATCAGGACATAATTTATTTTCCCTATTTAAGTTCATAGAATCCCTGAAATCTATCCCTGGACCCCAGGTTAAGAACCCCTCATGTCAGGTATACGATTTTCATTCATTTCTGACATTCAGAATACAAATATACTTCCAATGTATTTAATTTACTTTAAGATTTATAATAGTAACAGTAATGATGGCTAGCTTAAAGCCCTATTCATATATTATCTCATTCAGTCCTCTACAATCATAGGAGGTAAGTGCTATCATTAATCCCAATTTTACAGTTGAGGAAACTGAGTCTGGCACAGGTTAAGTGACTTATCCAGGATTGCATAGCTGAGGCAGGATTTAAATTCACGTTTTCCCAGGTCCCAAGTCCAGAGCCCTCTGCACTGTTACCTAGTTCTCTTGGAAGGTCCCAAGTTTGAAAGTCCAAATGACACTGGCTACATTTTGAGTTGAGTAAAAAGCACCAGGAGATGTTTAAGGTCTTCCCATACATGACAGAGTCATTTTCAAACCAGTCTATGACATTTCACATATACTTCTGCCTGATCACTGGCCTACAAGGCTGCACGGTCAGCAGGGATGATGCCAAAGAAGGGAGCTGGCCAACCACTCCTACTAGAAACAGAATAGTCTGGGAAGTGTTTTTTGATTCTCTGTGCAGAAAATAAAAAAAGAAGCTTAGGGGGTCATAGGCAGTTGGAATGTTTCAAAGGGCCCAGGATGGGGGTATTTGTGTGTGCGTAAGGCCAAAGTGGATTTTAATGTGATTTGAGAGTATCTGTGATTCCACGTTGCATTTTTGAGACATGTGATTAATGTAGTATGTCAGTGTTTGCTGGCATTAGGTTATTTCCCTACATTTAGCCTGTTGATGTGGAATTAACACTTGTCTTTGAGTGTGGAAACCTAGATACAAGTCCCAGCTTCAGCTTACTAGCTATGAGACTCTGGTAAAATCTCCGAACCTTAGTTTCTTCATCTGTAAAAAAAGACGTAACAAAATGTGTGCCTCCCAGCTCTAGGGAAAAAGATTAGTGAAGCTTAAATTGTAAAAGATGATGTTACAATGGTAATACAGCATTTTAAGATTTGCAAAATCTCTTACATATGTTATTTCATCCTAATAGTAACCTTGGAAGCTGTTATGTCCTTTTCACAGTTGAGGAAACCCCTGCTCAGAGAGGGTAACTTGCCTGGGGTACACAGCCAGTGCTGAGGTAGCATTTGAACGCTTCCCCTCCTCTCCCTGGCTATTTTAAGGGGATGACAGTTCCTAAGTTTCATTTATGGTATAAGTCCCTGTCGTTCTTCACCTAGATGAGTTCAGAATATTGGCAGCGTTGGATGCCAGGATTAACTTCTTTACATTTAAAAAAATCTGGTTTTTGGATACCTTTTATTTTTATATCCCCTTAATTTTCAAATCTATCCCTCCCATACTCACCGATTCATCCCCTAGCAACAAAGCATAAGAAAGAAAGAGAAAATGAGGAGGTTGGGCCAGTGTAACCAGCTCCTTACCCGTTGGTACCTACACCTAGAGCACCTGGCCCCAGACACAGCTGTCCTGAGATAGAGCTGAGCACCGTGGCCCAGGCCGACAGCTGTGAACAGCTCTGCTGTGGACCGGATTCGTATGTCCCGACTCTGGCGTTTTCCTCCCTGAAGACATCATTCTCTGAGACCAATGCCAGGCCTAGGAGCGGTCACTGGAAGGATGTTTGGCAAATGGAGCTCTGGGCCCAACGTCGTGGCCTCTCCTGGAAGGGACAGAGAGCACCAGGCAACTTCAGAGTGACCCTCAGCAGCCACAGCCTGAGGATCTGTCTCCCAATGCAGATTTCACAGGGAGTGCATTTTGCTATTATTTCAATTATTACAACTTCCTGAATAGGTTGAAGGTCATTCATAATTCACGCTTCTGTCATCTTTAGACATGCCAAATGCAGTCTATTAAGCATAAATAAAACTTCCAGTGCCTTACTAGGAAAAGTAAACTGGGATTCAAAACAATGAGCCCTTGTTCATCTGTTTAAAAGTCAGTAATGTTTTCTTTTTTTTCCTTTTTTTTGTGCTGACATTTTTTTCTTCTCCCTTCCTGGTTCAATATGTTATTCTGTAGGCTGATCTAAGCAACCCACAGAGGCAGGCCAGATAGACCCTAGAATTAAGAAACCAAAGAATGGTGGTATAAATGAGGCCTCTTCTCCTAACACCCCTCCCCTTTATATTATCATTTACAGAGCAGGTAGTAACATTGTGACTGTGAGAGTCGATGGGGTGAAACCACAGACTGACAATTAGAAGCAGAACTTGGCTGAAAGTGAAATTCAGGCCTGATGATATTCCCTGGCACATCGTCTGGTTCTGACCTTTAGAAGTTTGTAATTTTTGACTTAATCTGTGCCCTCTCCTATCCCCAAATCCCAAACAAAAAGGCCTGACATGTTTAATTACTTAGTGTGTATAGGCATGCAAATATGTGTGTATATTACATAATTTATGGTTGTAAGTAATGGCATTTTTTGGTTAATAGGGAAGATGGATGAGAAAAAAACCAGATAAGTACATCTATATTAAATAGTGTAAATAAGACTTCATGTTAGCTTAAATTCAATTTTACCATTTTTTTTTGAGAGGGAGGGGGATATAGTCAAGCCATAACTTGGCTTTCAGGATAGTAAACCAGTGGGTTTTTTTTTTGATAAAAGGAGATGCCTGATGTCTAGGCTCTTATGAATATCACTGAGGGCTGGTTTCAGGATTTGATTAAAACAAAATTATGTATGAGTTCTATATTTATAGGGATAAGTATTAGATCTGCAATTATTTTAGCATAGGGAACTCTGATGTGAGGAAACTTACTTTGTTACGTTCACTGGCACTTTTTTTTTTTTTGGCAACATATAGTCTTACTGCAGCACTAAAAGGTTAAGTGACTTCTCCAAGGTCACACAGCCTGGTCTTCCTGGCTTTGAGGTCAGCTTCTTATCTACTGTATCACACTGCCTTGGTTACAACAACAACAACGTTTCCATAGCACTTTAAGGTTTGCAATTCACTTTACTAAGATTATCTCATTTCATCCTCTTGACAACCCTGGGAGGAAGGCGCTATTATCATGTCCATTTTATAGGTGACAAAACTGAGGCAGGCAGAAGTTAAATGTCTTGCCCAGGTTCACACAGCTAGTAAGTGTCTGAGGCCTCATTTGAATTCAGTGCTCTGGATTCCAAGTCCAGAACTCTATCCATTGCACTAATTAATATGATAATATTAATATGATAAAATTAATATGATAATAATAATATGATATATGACATGATATGATACATTTTATTATGTAACATGACTTACAAATTGTAAGTCTATTATACTACCTTATACTTTATTATATTTCCATTATGCTATATTATGCTATAAATAAAAAGCCACCTTTTATATATGTGTGTGTGTGTGTGTGTGTGTGTGTGTGTGTGTGTGTGTGTGTGTGTGTTTAGAGGATTTTGTGGTTTTGAGAATAAGAAAATGAGATTTACAGTTTCACTGGTTCTGGGAATAAAGTGCTGTACCAATTTTGTCCTCTGCTGCAGATGGGCAGCTAACCTCTGTCTTGTCTTAGAGATATCTGAGGCATTGACACATTGGGTGACTTGCCCGTGATGATCTGGATGTTTTGTGGCACAGTTAGGCTGGAGGCCAGGACTTCCTGGTTCAGAGACTACCATCCCTCTATCTACTTTACCATTCTGTCTCTTATATAATTTAATACAGCACATACGTATTTTGTACGGACATAGTGTTTAACTGTAGGACAAATTAGCACATATAATTTTACCCATCATTATAATTTTCCTATTTCTTTTACAATTTTAATATCACCTGTCATTCCAAGTGCTTTTGGAATTGGCAGACTTGATCACAAACCAGAGAGAGAGGGAGAGAGAGAGAGAGAGAGAGAGAGAGAGAGAGAAGAGTGAGAGAAGAGAGAGATGGAGAGATTTATTGACACCCAGATCCTTATCAGCGGACCTTTTCTTAAATGACAGAATGAGATAGGGATACCTCAAGTTTCTAAAAGTCCTGAGCTCATAGAGACCCATACAAACCATCATGGTGCTCCTACCATTTCATCTTTGGGGATTTTGAAGTTAGCTTATAGGATAAAATATTCCGCAGAAGTCACCAAAGTTTCCATTTGCAAAGTCGTAGGGGCTTGTAAAAAGGATTTATTCCATAATCGTCTCTCTATGCAACATGAAACCCAGGTGGTCTTTTCTTTCTGTCAGTGTGAGAAAGATGGTGAGTTCATTTCCCCAGGCTCCTGGCATCATCCTTTGGAAGGGACCTATGGAGATAACAGAGACAGTTCTTCTGAAAGTAGCTCGGTTTTCCTTAATTGTTCTAGTCAGATGGGTTCTGTCACTTAATATATATGTAATCCTGGGAAATTCTAATCACTTCTCTGAGTCTCAGTTTTACTGTCTGCAAAACGGGAATGAGTGGCATTATCTGTCTCACAGAGGTGTTTGTGAAGAGCAAAGGAGATAATTAACATATGCAAAACCATCTTAGAAACTGTGAAGTGCTATGTCAACATAAGGCAGTCTTTTTAAAATAAATCTTCAGAAGAAAGAGATTCCACAGTAGCTTTTTTTCTAGTGTTTATCAATTTATAAAGTAAGGGTTATGTTTTCTTTATGATACTGGATCCTTTTCTTGTGGTGGAGGAAGAGAGGAGATTCTGGCTATCTTTTCTCATTAAAAGCATTGAAGAGAAAGAATTCCTGACTTTCATCTGTCTTTAGGACTGTCTCTGACACCAGTTTTTTTTTCCTTCTATAAAAACAAAGACTAGACAGAGACATAGGTACCATTTCTGCTCTGGTTCTGTGGCCTGAATCACACTGTTACTCGCTTGCCTGATATACAGCCGGAAAGAACTTTGTGACAAGGGGAAATCTGTGTTTTCGGGGTTTCTTTTAGCATTCCATTTTAAAGATACAAGTGCCAATTTTCATAGATGGTCTGTATGCTTACAAATACGTCTTATGTAAACAGATCTAACAATGGATTGATTGGCTTTGAGCTAAAACACTTTGTTTCTCTATCATATTCTATTCCTTATTGAAAGAAAAATGAAAGGTTTATGATATAAACTTAGAAAGAACAACTGTATGTTTTGTATAAGACTTGATTTCTATAAATCCCATATTTGTAATAATCCTGTGAGGTTGTTTTGAGGCAACAGATTATAATCTTGGCCTGATTTAGACCACCACTTCCCCCAGTTCTTGGCCATTCTCCTTTCTAGAAAGCAAATGAGATTTATATGAATCCCTTTTCAAGCTCGTATGTTTAAAGCAGGCCTTGGGGACTTAATTTGGGGGGAAGAAGAAACTATGTTACTTTGTCCCATTAGCTCTAAGTGGTTCCCACAGAGGTCACAGATGACAGAGGCTCCCCCCCAAAAGGTCTAACCCAGGGGTTCATTGGAGGGGCCTTGGAGGTGGGGAAGACGGCTCTGAACCTGCCCTCATCATGGCTGGTTCTTGCTAGTTCTTTTGAAGAAGTTTCTCTTTCAGCAGTGCCATAAAAATTCACTTAAAATAAAAAAAAACACCCCAAAGTTAAACCTGCTTCATTTTAGTTTGCTATTCCAGTCCCAGAGTGTCACCTTTTACCTCTGGTAAATACGGCCATCATCAATGCCATACCTTTGTCTCTGTCTCTTTCTCTCTCTCTGTCTCTCTCTCGCTCTGTCTCTCTGTGTCTCCTCTTCTCCCTCGCCCTCCTCTCCTCTTTTCTCCTCTCTATTCTCTGTTCATCTTTCTCTCTCCCCTCCCCTCCTCTCCCTCCTCTCTCTCCTCTTTCTTTTCTCTCTGTTCATCTTTTCTCCCCCCTCTCTCCCTTTCCCTCTCCCTCCCTCCTGTCTCTCCTCTGTGCTCTTCTGTGTGTTTGTGTGTGTATGTATTCATGTATATGTGTGTATTTTATACACACACACACTCCTGTTGTAGCCTTCACAATCTGGCAAGCCTTCATTAGGTGATTTACCCATGTCTCAGTAAGGAGACTTGTCTTTATCTCCCCTAGTTAGACTGTATCCATCATGACTTTCACACGGGATTGGACAAAACCAAAAGGAGACGGAAGGAGACGCTTATTCATGAGTATGGCAGCAGAGAAGTCATGATATCATAATACTCCTTTAAGACTTTCTGGCATGCATGTCAAGGCAGCCTTCCCCGACAAAGATGATTGCGAGATTTTACTGTCTTGGATGGTATTGTCTTTTTAACCTCGATGTTTCCGAGAAGCCACTGCAGAGTTCTAATATGTCACAATTCAAATGTCAACATGTTGTTGGAAAGGAAGCTAATAAGTTAAACCTTTGAGAGATGCCAAAAAAGTCGAGGTGATTCAAATTGTTGAGAGAAGTCCATTGTTTTCTAAGGGGAAATAGGATTCCAGAATGAAACACGGTCCTTAGAAGCCTCTAACTGGAAGATAAAGAACACAACAAAAAAGTAAACACACATTTAATAAAACACACACACACACACACCCCAACATCAATGTTCCCTGCTCTGAGCAGGCTCACCGCTCTGCCATGACTGTTTGACTAGTCTTCTCTGAGGACAGGCCAGACAAGTAAAAAGGGATAGGAGTGTGTTTGCCCTATCATTCTGTCAAGATCGCAGCCCCCTGTTTTTATAGGGACAGTACAGAGCCCTAAACAAGAGACTTTTGTGAACGCACGAACACCAACAGTGGAGCCTGGGTTGGGTTTTGTCGTGTGTGTGTATGTGTGTGTGTGTGTGTGTGTGTGTGTGTGTGTGTGTTAATGGCCAGCCCCATAGGCTTTGTGGGAATGAATCTGGTGTTCAGTTAATGAATCATAGATAATTTGAGGATGGGAGGTGAGAAACTAATCAGAGGAAATGTTCTTCTTTACAGTATTTTTAGCCTTGGTGTGATGTGGTGTGGTATGGGGTGTGTGTGTGTGTGTGTGTGTGTGTGTGTGTGTGTGTGTGTGTGTTTGAGAGAGACAGACAGAGGGAGAGAGAGAGACTGACTCAGGCCTTGTAGAAAATAAACAATTGGGTTTTAGGGCCACCTACTGGAAAAAAGTGGCATATTCTTATGTTTCAGGGTACTATCGATGTTTCTCAATTAATTTCAAATTCAATTTAAGAGCTTCCCGGCTGTCAGTGCTTCTCCTCCTCCTCACATTATCTTGTATTTACCTCTCTGGGATGTCATTGTATGCCATTAGAGGAATGTCCTCACCTTCTGGGCAGGATCCGGATTTTTTTAATTTGTCTTTGTATCCCTGGGACCTAGCAGAGTACCTGACAAATAGCAGGCACTTAATAAATGCTCATTTTGAAGTCTGTATTATTGTGACTGGCAAAGTCAGCTCTCCTTTAGATGTAACTGTGAAGTTTATGCGAGAGGACAGCAATAGTAAGTGACCTTGCAATCACTTATAGGTTAAGAAGGTCCTTCAAAATTTTGTCAGTTTTTTCTTTTTCTTAACTCTCTGTGTGTGCGTGTGTGTGTGTGTGTGTGTGTGTGTGTGTGTGTCCTTTATGACTTTTCCCATGTGCTGGAGCTATAGCCACCAAGGTAGGGATGCTTCAGTCCTATGGCATAACCTCAAGAGTTATGTGGTCAGAGGTCGGCAGATGGGTTGTATCCCACCCTCCCTATATAAAACAATTGTGAATCTCTCTTAGACACAGCTGCACCACATGCTTCCCCCATTCTAGTTCCCCACTAGTCCCCTCCTCCTCCCACCCACCGGCATGGTGTAGACCCCTAACATCTACTCAGGTACCTGAAGCACCTTGGCAGATAAATTCCCGATGCCACCACATCCTTCCACCAGATCAATTCAAGGCTGCTCTAGGCACCCCTTAAGGGCAGGAGGGGTCTGCTTTTAGAACCTATAAGAACAAACCCTCCTTGAGTGAATTGCATTGGATGAAGAGGCATGCCTGGGCTGAAATCTTCTTTGTATTAAATCTTTCCCTCTATTTCTGTCAAAGGCACCACTCTCCTTCCAATCTCCAAGTTTCTCAGTCTTCTCTTTATCCCTGACACCTCACTCAGCTGCTGTCTTTAGAGAGTCACCAACAATCTCTTAATGGCCAGATCTGATGGCCTTCTTCCAGTCCTCTTCCTTCTTGACCTCTTCACGCTGTTGGGTACTGTCGACCGCCTTCTGCTCCTGGATACCTATTCTTCCCTCTCTCAGTTGCTGAAATAGATGTAAACGGGTTGTCTATAAAAACAAACCAGTCCCTTCCCCCGTTTCCCCTCCCAACTCACATCTGTACAATTAACTTAGAAACAGAATTTTATAGTTTGTGTTAAAATTTTCCAAAGCATTTCAGTGGATTTTGAACTCGTTTGTCATAAAATATGAAAATGCAAAACCTTTCCGTGAGTTTGTAAAAATAGGTGGTTGGCATCAGGTTATTAGGAATTTGCTAGCTGGATTTCCACAAAAACCTTTGTATGGTTGGTGAATGGTATTGAAAATGAGTAAGAGCCACCAGTGATTCCCTTGCTTTTTTTTGCAGCTTTGGCTTTGTGAGCTATCCTTTTCAGCTGTGACAGCTGGTAAAACCAAATATTAAAATAATATTTATATTTATTATTATATTAAATATATAACACTATGTTTTATATAATATAGAAATATTTTACATGTAATTACATATTAATAAGTATATTAATATATTTATATTATAAATTTAGAACTTATAAATTTATATTATAGATTCAGAACGTCTTCAGATTGTTGCCTTGCCAGTCACAAATTTTATTCAGTTACATTGCCCTTACTGAAAATACCACCATCGATGATAATATTTTCTTGAGAGCACAAAGATTTTTCTTTGGTTAATAAATTAGTTTCCAAAATATTGCTTCATTGTTAATTCGCCATTATTAATTTGTTTTTGTGCTTTACAATATACAAAATCTTTAGCATAGGAGTATATGTATATAACTTATAAATAAGTAACTATGAATATATTGGGAGCATTCAAAATGTATTTATCTGTTTTTACTGATTGGCTAAACAAAAAAAGTTTGGAGATCCTGCTCCAAAATCTCCATCTAAACTAGATTGTCAGCACTAAAACTTCGATCAATTTTGCCTGCAGAGTGAATATTTTGCAGTTATTCAGCACTCATTATTTAGAACATTACTTATAATATTTATTTATAACAGCCCTGTGAGGTAGCTAGCCCATTATTCCAGATCAGAAAAGGCACCAGAGACCCAGAGAGGTATCTTGATCAGTGTTTCATAATGAAAGGGGAAGCTCGTCCTCAAAGCCAGGTCTTCTGACTTTCAAGTAAGTCTATGACAGTGTGAAGTCTGACACTATTAATAATCGTATTAGTAATGATGAGGGCACAATCTCTGGGAACCCCCTCGAACCTGGAATACAGTCTCTAGGAGCCCCCTTGAACTCTCCTTGAGTCTTCCAACTAGATCTGGCCTTCCCCTAAGGCCATGGGCCTTGCATTTTCATTGGGCCCAAGTCTCTGCCTAGCCTAGCCTAGCCTAGCCTTCTATAGTCCAGCTGTTTCCCCACACTTAATCCTGATCAAAATATCTATACCCTAGCTGAGTTACCCCCAGCCCTCTATTGTCTATATGTCTCCATGTAGCCTTCAGCTATTTCCCACTCAGGATTCTGACCTCATCTCAGTCCCATCAAGCTCCTCCTCAGACTCCTCCTTATGTCCCTCCCTAGACCCCTCCTCTGGTCACCCCAGACCACCCCTCAATCCCTCCCACAATCTGTGTATATAATCTCCATCTTGCCTCCATGAAGGTGCTCAGATCCAATCTAGCTCAGATTGATCGGCCTGCTTTCCTTACAGGCCTCACAAGGGGTGGGATCTCTCGGGGCAGGCCTACTTGGCTAACTCTTAATAAACTGTCTTTTCCCTTGGCTGAGAAAGCTTGAGTCGAATTCTTTCGGCAGGACCCGGTGTTTTGGTACTTTGGGGTGTCGAGCACCCCTCAACCCCAAACCTCTTCAGAAATAGGTAACATTTCTATAGCACTGACTACATGCCAGGCACTGAGCTAAATGCTTTACATTTATTATCTCACTTTTTCTTTACCATAACCCTTTATGGTAGGTGGTGGTTTTATCCCCATTTTACTGACGAGGAAACTGAGACAAACAGGGTTAAGTGACTTGTCCAAGGTCACACAGCTAGTAAGTGTCTGAGGCTGGATTTTAAGTCAGGACTTCTGACTCACACTCAGTACTCTATCCACTATGTCACATGCTCACTGATTTTGCCTGACCTGGTCTACACTATTATTTCTACAATGATATTGTCTATAAAATTATTTCTACAGTAACCTTGTCTCCTTTTTTTTGGAGGGGAAATCTGCATCTCAACACTTTTTGTCTCTTCAAGTTGAATTCTTAGGTTCTATCAATAGGTCATTAAATATTTATTAAGAGCCTATTATGTATCAAGCACCGTGCTAAGTGCTGGGAATACAATTAATAAAAAGACAGTCCCTCTTTTTAAAACCTCCCTTAAATGACTTAAAAAGAAAAAGAGAATGTCAGTATTGCTTTTTCCAAAGCTCCCTGGAGTCTTCAAAGGTATGGCAGCCTCAGGAAGGAGGTCCTATTCACATCAGCAAGTTAGACATTTTCTTCTGCCCTTTCTTCCAGTAAGTTCCATGAGGCATAGATTGTAGAATCAGGTAAACACCAAAATTCGTGACCTACTCCGTAGTAATTGGAAAGAATGTTCCATTGGTCCAGCCCCCTGCATTTATGTATTGTGCCATTGAAGTCAAGTCCCGCTGTTAGCCAGCTGCCACCAGACCCAAGACTGGAATCTGCTGGCTTCCATACTATTGTACTTGCCAGTCACAGCCCCTACTTATCAGGTACCACTTACTTGAGCGGTCAAGGAATAAGGGAAAAAGGAGAAGGCAGGGCTACCAGCTTTTAGCCAGGGATATCCATGCCTAAAACAAAGTCACAACAGTACCAGGCAATGCATAGCCTGATTATGTTGTGTAAAATAGAGTAAGGGGTATGACATTGAATGCAGAGAAGGCAGGAGAGGATAATGGCCTGTGGAGAGTATATACGTGCGTATAAAGTATATAAAGTCTGTTCTTGACTTTGCATTAGGGAATGAACACCTCCCATTTATACATCAAAAGGGAATTTGGTTTATGGCATGGAATCAAGCAATCAACGAGTACTTACTAAATGCCTACTGTATACCAGGTGTTGAAAGATTTGGGAGTTGGCTTCTGCTGTAATACAAGGAAAATTAGGAACCCTTGAGAAACCCCTAGCTACTGACAAGCACCCCCAGAAAGAATGGACTCAGATATCTTTGGCATTTAGCAAACCCCCTGGGACTCCGTGACTCCACCAAGGAATCTCAATAGATAGGACCATCCCACTGAAGGATAACCTAGCAGACCCTGTCTAGCAGATATCCCTGGGGCTCTGTGACTCCACCAAGGAATGTAAATGAGATTATCCCACTAGTAGGATAACCTGACTGAATCTTTTGATCAGCCAGGACCTTTGTTCCTGTTTCTTCCCCCACTCTGTACCCCCATATCCTATATAAGCCAAGCCATCACCCCAACACATTTGCCATTGATTTGTGGTGCCGTACCCCGATGGCCACCGGCTAATAAATTCTCCTCTTAAAACTTATGCTCTGTGGTGTGTCTCGCTCGCTTCTGGTACAACACTGCCATGCAACTTTCTGTCCTCCACATTCCTTGTTTCCTAGTAGACTTGTTTGGAAGCAATATTCCAAGAGGTGGTGGAAGGCACGATGATGCCCTTACTTCCTGTGTGATCTTGGGCAGACCACTCCCTCTGTCTACGCCACAGGTGAAAAAGAAGATGGCCAGACTTGATTGTCTCTACTAGCCCTCAGTCTTTGATAATCCTTGTACTAAGGAGATCAATTTGAGTTGACTGTCTGCTAAGAGAAGAGAATGCCTACAGGTGTTGCAGTGTGTGGGCATGCCCATGTGTGCTTATGCTAGCGAATGCAGTAGTGTACGAAAAACACTTTGCCAACCTTAATGTGCTATATAAATGTCAAGTTGTTGTTCCTACCAGTCTCCTCGATCCCAAGTTCTAATTTTTTGTTTCTTTCCTTTTAGATATTTTATAGGGTAGTCACAGACATTGAGCCTGGAGAGGAGCTCTTACTGTACATGAAGAGTGAAGAGTACTCCCATGAAACAATGGCGCCTGACATTCATGGTTAGTAACTTCTCAGGATGGAATACATGGTCTGTCTCCTTAGAGCAGCAGCTCGGGTCTGGGAATCTCCTGGAGGACTCCTCAACACCCTTTCCAGGGGGCTGAGAGGTCAAAAAATTTCATAATCCTACTGAGATGTTTTAATTTCCAATATTGTAATCATCCAGTGAATATAACTCCATAAACAAAAGCTCTTTGGTAGAGTCCTTAGTCATTTTTAAATGTAAAGGGTTCCTGAGACCACAAAGTTTGAGAACCTTTGACTTAGAGAATGAGTAGACAGAAGCAGAAGTGCTAAATAGAATCTTGTTGGAAATGCCAGTGGAATTGGTAAATTAGAATATTTGCTTGATTAGTTAATGCCAGTACGACAGTTTTTATGGTGAATATTTTTTATTTTGACCTCGGTCCAGTGTATTTTGTGAAACCGAGGGAAGCTGATCATTCCTCAGAAAACAGAAAAGGAAGGCTTTCCACACACACACAGACACATGCACACACACACATGCATGCGTGCACACACATGGAACTGGAAGAAATCTTAGAAGTCTTTTGAGTCCAACCCCTTAATTTTATAAATGATGGGACTGAGTCACGCAGAGGATAAATGATTTCTCCCAGTGTCAACCAGCTAATAAACGTATGAGGTAGAATTCAAATCCAGATCTTCTTAACTCTACTTCCAGCACACTGTCTGCTGCACTGTGCTGAAAAAGTTAGACTTGGAGCCATTGGTTAGAATGCTTTGTATTTGCCCTTGCCAATATAAAAATCCTTTTACCAGTGGCGTTTAATACCAGTAAGTCTGAGTTAGATGAAAGCCATAAAAGCTCTGGAAAGAGGCCATCGATATCCCTTGCCGACTTTATGGGGAGGAAAAAGAAGTCTCTCTTACTTGACACCTGTGTGATGATGGTGCATGTAAACCTAATTACTTGGTATAGAAAGATCTTGAACGAGAGCCCTCATGGTTTCCTTGGAATACAGTTGGAGAATTTCAGAACTACTAAGGATTTCTTTGCCCCAAAGTGGGAGACAAGTCTCATCAGCTGTGAGGAAGTTTGGTGGACTGTGTCCTGGAGGGAGAAAAGAAGGTAAAGAGTAAGATCAAGAACGAGAGAGAGAGAGAGAGAGAGAGAGAGAAAGAGAGAGAGATAGTTTACTTCCCTTGAAGTCTGGGAATTTATGTTAGGCTTTCATGGACTGAGGGTGTATGTGTATGTGGGGGCTGGGGGGTAGGGGGCAGGGGATAGGGCAAGGAATCAGGCAGGATACCGAACATTGGTTCAGTGGGTTGAGTTAGCAGAAGAATAAATAATGCCTGTAGTGATTTAAGGTCCTGGGAAGTAAATTTACCATATCCTTTTCTTCTTTTTATTTCTCATCACCTAAAATATGAACCCTTTTTAAGGACAGAAGCAAGTTTAGCATAAGGGAAAGATCATTGCCCTTAGAGTCTGAGGTTCTGAATTCAGGCCACAGCTCTACCCTTTACTGTCTATGTGACCTCGGGCAAGACACCTAACTTTTTTTTGAAACTCAGTTTCCTAATCTTCAAATTGGGGATAATCACACACAACTGGGTTATTTGTGATAAGGAATATACGCAATATGAAGATGAGATGATTATTATAATCTAGTGACACCTTAGATTCTGGTGTATTCTTACACTATTAATAAATCATAGATTAATAGAATTTGACAGTTTGGAGGAATAGCTTGTCCTGTCTCCCATTCAGTAAGGAATTCCATCCATTACATTTGGGTAGACTTCTGTGAAATCTCAGCCCAGTACTGTCATGGGAGAGAACTCACTATCTGCCAGGGCTGCCCTCCACTGCCCATTAAGAAAAAAAATCTGTTGTATGTAGAACAGAAACCTGTAGGTTTTTGTTGACTTCTCTCTATTGATTCTTAATGCCTTTTGGGCATACAAACTGTAAACAAGTGTTAGCCCCAGGAATAGCTACTGGTCTGGGGTGCATGAACCCGGCAAAGGGAGGCCTCATTGCTTTTCTAAATTCTCTCTCTCACACAGCAGGGGAGAAGACTTAGCTAAATGAAAAACAGAATCTGACGTCTCTCTGATGTTATGCTTCCTTAAACAATTGTATTTTTAACTTTAAAAGTTTTCCCAACAGTTGTTCTTAACCTCCCCTGCCCACCCCTCCTCCCCTTCAAAAAGCAAATTATTAGTCCCACAGACAATAAAAGGTTATCTTGGATTGAGTGGATGGTTGAATTCCCTTTGGGCCTTTGACTGCTATTCATAAATTATGGGCATTCACGATGCCCTTGATTAAACCGCAGTGTTATTCACTCTGGTCCCATGTGATAGCATGAGCCCAAGTGCGTCTATGGCCTTTGTTTATTACTTTCCATTTACAGGAGGCTCAGCATTCTGAGATGATGACCTATTCCTTTTTAACAGGCCAAAAGCCATGCTACGGGGCAGCTCTTTTTTTCTGACTCACTTTGGGACTCTAGCTTCTGCACATGGGAGTGGGTTAGTGTCAGTTGGGTTCCATGAAGAGAAGCCTAGATTCTGAGAAGAAGGAGATGGTAGGCCCCCTGGTCCAGCCACATCTGGCTTACTCGGAGTTCCCTATACTAATAAAATCACAGGTATGGTAAAAACAAAACACACACATACACGCACACAGATGCTCAGGCCCAGGGATATAACCAAACCGAGATGGCCTTGATCGGGACAGTCCTATTGGTGCAGAATAAGAATAGAAATTAAGTGACTATTAATATGACGGAGATCACTGACTTGGGATGCTGCTCACTTACTTTCTGTGTGATCTTGGGTAACTAACCTTTAACCTCTCTGGGCCTCAGCTTCCTCACCTGTAAGGTGAGAGGGTTGTACCAAATGACATTTGAAGCTCACGATCTTATAATTTCTGGGCTGTGTGTCCTTACCAGGCCCAGGTGTGATTGTAAGAGAGGGTCTGGTAACAGGTATGGAGAGGAGAGTTACTTGGCCTCTGTAGGTGTGTTATTAATGAGACCAGAACAAGGCATCTCATTTCTTCTGAGCTGGCTACAACGACCCCAAACAGCTCCAGTGTCTTACGTAATTTGGGGAGCTCTTTGGCTGGTAGCTGAACATCTGTACTCCCCAGGCTGGGGGAATGGGCCCTGTCTACTTATCTGTTGCCTTAGCACCTGCCTTCCTCTTACAGAAGAGCGTCAGTACCGCTGCGAGGACTGTGACCAGCTCTTCGAATCCAAAGCCGAACTAGTGGACCACCAGAAATTCCCTTGCAGCACCCCTCACTCGGCATTTTCCATGGTGGAAGAGGACTTTCAGCCAAAGCTGGACAGTGAGAGCGACCTCCGGGAGATGCAGGAAATCCAAGAATGTAAAGAGTGTGACCAAGTCTTCCCAGATTTGCAAAGGTTAGAAACGCCATCCTGAGGGAAGAGAAGTACAAGGTGGCTTTGCAATAACAGTTCAGTGTTGCTTGATAAGCGCTGAAGGGTTTGTTGGGTGGGACGTTGGGAACGACCTGTTTACGGGTTGGTGTGCCAGGGAATTTTTGAAGGATTGTATTGTTACCTGAAAAACACAATGCAGAATATTTTTTGTGTGATTGGGAGATATTTTTGGAAATGGGGCTGGGAATAGTGTTTGTACTGCTTTTGATAAAGGTTAAATTAGAAGCTTCTGTTAACTGAATGAATTCAGTCTCCACTGAAGACAGCATTGTGAGAGCAGAAAGCACAGGGTACAGTTTCCCCCTCCTTATTCCCCTCTTTCTCTTCCCCCCCCTCTTCCTCTCCCTTCTTTCTTTTTCCTCTCCCTCTTCTTCCTTAGAGAATTATCTTTTTCAGCCGCCATGTTGAATCCTGTTGAGTTTACAATCCATTAAAATCCTGTTTTTTTTCCCCTGCACACAAATTGTTGCTTAGCCATGTGGCCTTCATCTGGTACCTCTCAAGTTATTTTTTAACCCAATTGTATGATTTTGGTTTTATCTCTATAAAGTTTGGTTTTATTAGATTTGGCCCGTTGTTCAAGCCTGTTGAGATTTTTTTTAACCCTAATTTTTCATCTAGCATGTAAGCCATTCCTTCTGGCTTTATGTTTTCGAATTTGATAGATCCAAGCCCTTGACAGAACATTGAATAGAATGGAGAGAGTGAAAGCTTGAATTCAGGGCAGAGACTGTTTCACTTCTGTCTTTGTATAGAGGCAGCTAGCTGGTGCAGCGGACAGAGCACTGGGCCAGGAGTCAGGAAGGCCAGTCAAGTCTTGCCTCAGGCACTTACTAGCTGTGTGTCTTTGGGCAAGTCATCTAACTTATGGCTGTCTGATTCAGTCTCTTCAACGGTAAAGTGGAGATAGTAATGACACTTCCCAGAATTGTTGTAAGGCTCAAATGAGATAAAATAGGTATATATAAAGGGCTTGGCACAGTGCCTGAGACATAGTAGGTTCTATATAAATGCGTCTGTATCGTCTTCTACTTCTTTAGTATTATTTTTATTATTATATACCCAGTGACTGTGATAGTACCTTAGAACATTATAAACACTGAATAAACCCTTGCTGATTGACCCAGAATAAAGCTATAGCCTTTCAGCATTAGTTCACTAGGAAATTTTCTCTAGTCTGCTATTAATCCTTGAATCCACCTAAGGGTACTATCACCCAACTTCTGTCTCTCTATCTGGTTCACAAGGAGTTCATGATAGTAATTTGTCAAATGCCTTGCTGATAGCCTAGTATACTGTGTTTACAGTATTTTTCATACCTCTACTGGTCTACTAACTCTTAAACAAAAAGTAAAAAATAAATTTGATGAGTACATCATGGTTTTTTTCTTCATGAACCCATACTGGCTTTTGGTGATCACAGCTTCTCTTTCTAAATGCTTTTCAACCATTTCAGTAACAATATGTCTAGATTTTTTTCCCCTCTTAATTAATGTCAAGCACACCAATTAATAGTTTGACAAATCCACCTTTTTTCGCATTTTGAAAATAGAGACATTTGCCAGTCTTTAGTCTTTTGGTCCCTCTCCCATTCTTCCCAGTTTTTCAGAGAGCTTGGATAGCAGACCTGCAGTTACATCCACAATTCCTTCCAGTACCTTGGAATGTACTTTGTCCAGGTGTGGCGACTTAAACTCATTGGCGGAACCCAGCTTCCTTCTTACCATCTCCTTATTTGTCTCGACTTTCGATTCTCTGTTAATTGTTCTGATTTAGCTTTCTTTTATCTTTAAACTCTGATTTCCTTTCTCCCACAATCTAGTCTGGGTCAGACCTTGTCAGCCTTTCCCTTCCTTATCTGTCATGGACTCTGAGATGATGTGGTCACTTCCGCCCAAGGTGGTTTCATATCATTTCTACTTTGCCAGTGAGTTCCTCCTAAGTTCCTCCTAATCCTTTATCTGCTTACCCTCCCTTTGGAAGAATGGTTTATTTGATCATAAGAGCACATCAAGATTTGTTCAGCTGCTCTGATTTTAGAAGAGAGAAAACTCCAGCAGATTTCAGGATAACTCAAGTTCCCCGGGACTCCTACATCTTGTGTGCCAGTTTTGTGGTCTATTTCCAAAACTCATAGTCTGTTTTCCTAATCTGCTGGGTGGAATGTAGTTTGCTGCCACCACAGAATGGTTTCTCTTTCTTCTTCCATTGTTTTTCGCCTGATTTCCCTCTCTTGTGGATTACCTCACTGAAACTTATCTTCTTCATATATATAATGCCAACCCACCACTCCACTTATCTAATCTCTTCATTTTGAATAAGGTATGCATGCCCTTTCATTGTGGTATTCCAGTCATGAGTCACATCCCATCAAATCTTAATACCTGTGAGGTCAAATTTACACCCTTTCATTAAGAAATTTGATAAGAGAAAGGAAGAGAGCATGAAATACCAAAACCATTTTGGTATTAGATTTTTTTTCAAGCTTCAACAAGTATTTTAATAGTTCATTTTAATCCATATATTTTTATAGGAGATAGGTATTCATTATATTCCCTTGAAATAGAAAGATCTATCCTAAGAGTCTGGAATTTGGACTTCAGTATTTTGTTTGTTTGTTCTTCCCCCAGAAACAGATAATCCAAGACAGACGAACAGGCATAAAAATGCCAGAACTTGTATATCACATAATCCCTGTAGAATACATGCATACACATCACATAGCTCCAGTCCCTTGTAGATAGGGACTTCTCTCATTTCTGTATGTGTGCCGCTTTGATTAGCATGGTCCCTAGCTGTCTGTAGGCACTTAAAAAATCATGGTTGATGGGTCACAAGGTGGATGGAGGCCACCTCAAGAGTCCATTTGAATTATTTAGTCCCAAATATGCTTTTTCTTTTCCATTTTTTGGTCATAAATGATCAATTTTGGCTGCATAGATGGCATTTGGATAAGTGGGAAAATACCAGTTTCACTGTTGACCCAAGACCAAGGTGGTGGTGTTGTTTGTCAGATGAAGAAAACAAAAACATTTCTGAGTTCTTTGTTAAGTGGGGAGAAGGGAAAGTAGGGGAAGGCAAAAGAGAGAAGGCTAAAAGAATAAAGAAGAAAATAATTAGGAATAAAGCACGGCTTTGGAGGGAGGAGAGGGATGGTGAGGGGAGTAGAGAAATATAGGTAAGACATAATTCTAGGGAGATGGAGAGCAAAGAGGAAGGAACTGGATGTGAGATGTTTATGGAAAAAATCCTAGGAATTCACTCGCTTCATTAGGATAACTGAACATTCACATAAATATTTATTTACATAAATAACATATAACTGTTTTCTGTCACAAACCAATTCATCAAACATTTTGTAAGGGTCAAAAGAACAAGGCCCTGCACTGGATTGGTGGGGTACAGAGATAAAAATGAAACGTACCCTCAAGAAGCTCACATCCTAGAGTGAGCTAAAAAGGGAATGTTAATAAATTTAGGAGCTTACGTTCTATTGGGCTAAAAACACAGTCTGTAACTAGAATAAAACTGCTGTAGTTCAGTTCAAGATATTGATATGTGAGTTCCTTAGAATTGGTTTCCTTTTTCAAATGTCCCCATATGTTATAGAGACACAAATTGGTTGGGAAGGAAGTTGATCTGCCCTCCTTGGATACAGTGGAAGCTCTTTACAGAATTAGTGAAGGATACGCCTGAGACCCAGCTGATGGCAGCATAGCCTGGGCATCCTGCTCTACCATGTAGAAGGATTGATTATTTTACCTGCACACAGATTAGCAGGTTTGTGAGGACCCTCCCGCTCGTTAGCCCAGTGGGTGTCTGAGAAGGGAAATCTCCCTTATAACACTGCCAGGAGGAAGGCATCCCACCAGTTCTTGAAGATAATAGCTATGAATGATAGAGTCAATCCATTCCATTTCTGAATAAGTTTAATCATGGGGAAGTTTTTCCTTACATGTCTCTGAAAGGTGTCTCATGTCGGCTTTCCCCATTGCACCTAATTGTGCTCACCGGGATCCGGCTGACGCGTCTAGTCCATTTTCCCTAAAGCAGCCTTTCCAGCCCTTGAAGACAGCGAGTATTTCTTCCCTTACATGTACGACAAAGATCATAAATGACAATAATAATGATAATAATACCAGCGATAATGATGAAAATGTTAATGATAAATAGAGCACTTTTAAAGTCTGAAGAGCGCTTACAAGTATTTTATCGTCAGAACAACCCTGGGAGTTAAGCGCTGCTGCCGTGTCCATTTTACAGGTGGGGAAGATGAGGCAGAGGTTGGGTGACTTGCCCGGGGTCACAGAGCTAGGAAGATTCAGCGCTTTATAAACTGTGCCACCTAGCTGGAGCTAAGCTGCATCAGAGGCCATCAGGACTAACTCCCCTCATGTTACAGGTGAAGAAACTGAGGCTTAGAGAACTTAATTGACTTGCCCAAGTCACACAAGTGGTGATGGCTGTTAGTTAACATTTACATAGTGCTTTAAGTTTGCCAGACACTTTACACGGGGTATCTCATTTGGACCTCACAACAACCCCGTGAGGTGGGGGCTATTATTATCTCCTATTTAGAAGCGAATCCTAGGGTTACGTAGTTATTAGTATCTGAGGTTGAATTTGAACCCGGGTCTTCCTGAATCCAGGTCAGTGATCTGTCCACTGTGCTATCTCAACTTCAAGTCTACCTATGCCGAGCAGCCTTGTAATAAGCAGAACCAGGACTTAAATCCAAAGCCAGTGAAATTTCCAAAATTTAGTATTCTTTTAGTACATTGCGTTGTGGTAGGGCACAGCCGTCATGTCTGTTGCCACCGACAGCAAATATCGATACTGTGGTACTTCTGGAGGAAGGACTTTTTGGTGGTTGGTGTCATGGTATCTCTTCCTCATCCATGCTTATTTGTGCTTTCTGGGCCTCCGTGGAAACTGCACGTTGTAGATGGGGTTATGTATCCTAGATATCCAGTGCTCTCAAATTAACATTAATTGGCAAGATTGGAACTCACATAGCTATGAAGAAGAAAAGAATGGGCCAGTTCATCTGCTGACCTTGGAAGACATCACGCTAAATGATTGGCCACAGCCTCTTCTTTGTGTTTCTGATCGACTACACATTGCCTATAAATTATGTTGAGAAAACACCCGTAGTGTTTAAACACAGAGAGGGCCTCCTGCAAGAAGCTCCTGGTCAAGCATCTGTCCTCTTCCTTGGGAATCTGAGATCTCATTCGTGTAAAGATTGTCTGGCATTTTTCTTCATTCTCTTCTCTGTTGTCTCAGTTCTTCTCCGCTCATATTTTTCTTTCTTTCCAGGGTCATTTTGGGAAGTTGTCTTTTCGCTGCCAACTTAATTTCCCATATGGCGATAAGGGTGGAAACAAAAGGCCTTTCTTCACCCAAAGACAGACACACATTAATGACAGAGTGCCTCATTACATGTTCTTAAGTTTCCTCTGTTGGAGTGTTTGTAGTTGAATTAAGTGAGTCTTAGCAGCACGTGCTACTGTCAGAATCTCACACAGGAAGGAGACCCAGAACAAGGAGCTGATTGTCTGCCGTGCCATAGGTTGGCAGATGACCCAGTGGTGGAAGGAACCGAGGATAGTGCTTTACTGTATCAGCCGTGTGGGATGCATTTCTCTGCATTTGTTTCCAGCTTGACTCTTCTGAGCACTGGCCCTTCATGTCCCCATGTTTCCTCCTTATCTTATTTTTTTAAACGAGATCAGTTGAATCAACTGACTGTCGATTTGTAGTGTGTGACTTTTTTCTTTTGCACAGTCTTTTATTCAAACCAATTTTTTTCTTAACAGCCTGGAGAAACACATGTTGTCACATACGGAAGAGAGAGAATACAAGTGTGATCAGTGTCCCAAGGCTTTTAACTGGAAGTCCAACTTAATTCGCCACCAGATGTCACATGATAGCGGAAAGCACTACGAATGTGAGAATTGTGCCAAGGTACCGTGAATTTGTAGGCTATTCGGCCCCTATCTATAATCCTGCTCCATCCATCACTTGCCGTGCTATATAAAAACAGGCTGTGAGTGGAGAAACAATAAATATCTCAGAGAAGCAAGACAGAGCATGGGACGCTAAGAGGCTTTAGTATAGGGAAGAAAAACTCTTAGTGGGGATCCTTTTATTTGTATAAGGGAGGAAGGCAGGTCTTTATGGGGAGCCGCAGGACGAGGTGTCACGCATCCTGGGGAGGCTCCTGACTACTCTGCTGACTTTACAGCGTGGGTCTGTTTTATGGAATTATGGGTCGTGAACATCTGACCTATGGCACATGACTGCATCGTGTACACGTACAGACATACGCATGCACACATGCACACACTCTCTTCCTCTCTATATGCCGCTTCCCCTCAGGGGAATATAAGCTTCTTGAGGGCAAGAACTTTCATTTTGTCTGTGAGTTCCCCAGACCTAGCTTAGCACCCACAATTGGTATATACTGTATATGCATGCATTATATGAATGTATTGTTAGGGGCAGCTAGCTGGTGCCATCGTGCATAGACTCATCTCCCTGAGTTCAAATCTGGCCTCAGACACTTACTGGCTGTGTGACCCTGGGTAAGTCACTTAACCCTGTTTGCCTCAGTTTCCTCATCTGTAAAATGCGCTGGAGAAGGAAATGGCAACCTACTCTACTACTTTTCTTTGCCAAGAAAACCCCAGATGGGGCCATGAAGAGTTGGGCAGGACTCATTGGCTGAAAAACAACAACATTTATTGAGATATATTATTTATATACATAAAATACTCATATATGTCAATATGCATGTATGTATACATATACCTAGACACGTACATATACGTACATGAATTTATATTTCCTGACACATAAATGCTTAATAGATGGTTATTGTTTGACATATAGTACATGCATATATAACTGATAATAACAGCTGGCATTTATATAACATTGTAAAGTTTTAAAAGTATTATTTAACATATTTTATCTGATCCTCACAACAGCCCTATGAGGTGGGTGCTGTTATTGTCTCTTTTACAGTTGGGGAAACTGAGGCAGAGAGAAATTAAGGGACGTGCTCAGCTAGTAAGTGTCTGAGGTGGAATTTGAACTCAGATCTTTGTGACTTCAAGTCTAGTATTCCATCCGTTGTTCTGTCTAGTCTTCCTTCTGAAAAACAGTATGCATTTTTATATGGATATATATAGAAGTATATTATTATATATTACATGCTATAAGTTATATATAAGAGGATATATTATATGTATAGTATACATACATTATCTATAAAATATATATGTATAAAGAGAAATGGGCAATTATAGAATCTATGCACACATTAGACAACAACTATACAATATGTGCATACATTAGACAACAACTATATAATACATGCATATATTATGCAACAGTTATATAATATGTGAATATATTAGCATTTATATACTATATGCATATATTAGACATGTAGTGATTAGAGCATCAAACTTGGAATCGGGAAGACATGAGTTCAAATTCTGCCTGATACCCCTTCTAGCTGGGTGAGTTATTTAACCTCTGCCTCATCTGAAAAATGGGAGCAATGATAGCCCCTATGTCCCAGGGTCATTGTGAGGATCAAGTGAGGTACCACACGCAAAGCATTTTGTTAATCATAAAGTGATGTATAAATGCTGTGATTGGTATAATATGCAACTTTTAGAATGTGCGGAAGTTACCACGTTCTGTGACACTGGACGTGACTCTTAAGGCCATTTTCCGTGCGGGTTCCTGCATGATTGGATTGGATTTGGCCACTGGCCTGGGAGGCCAATCCAATAAGGATAAAGGACGGTCCTGTGCTCAGGGTTAAGGATGCAGAGACAGAAATGAAAACTGCCCCCGTGCCTTTTACGGGGGGATGAGGGCAAAGGTGGGGAGCGGGATGGAGCATCTGAACAGAGAAATGTAATAGGATAATGTGTGGTGGGAGTGCTTTCATAAGGGCAGCAGGAGGAGATTCCATGGGTCTGGTTCTTGAGGAAGGCTTGGGATTCTTAGGCCGGGGATGGTGAAGGGAGGGTGTTGCAGAGAGGTGGCAGATGGAATCCTGAGCATGCCAGTTTGGCTCAGACATAGAGCATTTACAAGGGAAGAATGTTCCCCCAAATTGCAAGGAGGGTTCTGTACCAAGAAACCCATCAGATCTCCATTTTATTGAAAGCAAAATGCAAAACAGTCCTTGAATTACGGAAATGTCCAGTGGCTCATAGGCACTTATGGAACTATCTGGAGCAGAGGAAGTCAGAGATACCAGCAGTTGTTACCTTTCCATCTTTGCCCTCATGAATTAAAAAAAAAAATCCAAGATTTGACAGGATGTGTCTCTAGAGATGTGTGGGACCCTGGAGGGGCTCAGGGAGACCAGGGGATATTTGTATTCCCTTTCCCAAAGGGATGTGAGAACATTTTGAGTCCATTTAAGTTTTGCCTCTGGCATCATCTTGAGAGAGACTGTGACCTCCCGTGGAGAGAGAGGACTCTCCTTTAGTTCTGAAGACGAGCTGCCGGTGTACCCAAGGAAACAATGTAGTTCTCAGGCGATACTTGGATCATAGACACAGGAAGTGAGAAGGGGACTGAGAGGTCCTTCCAGTCTAAGGCTTCTTAGTCTGAGGTCTTAGTTTTTTAATTATTTCGATAATTGCATTTTGTAGAATTGGTTTCCTTTGCAATCCTGTGTATTTCATTTTATGCATTTTAAAAACAGGATTGTGAGAAGGAGGTCTGTCCATTTCACCAGATTTCCCGAGGGATCTATGACATGGCAAAACTTTTAAAAAAATGTCTTTTCTAGTCCATCCTCATTATAGAAGTGACCAACCTGAGTCCTGAAGAGTTTAAGCAACATGTTCAAAGTCACACAGGCAGAACCAGGTTCAGACCAGTTTTCTTTATGCCCACAAGGTCACTGCTGCTAATCACAGCTCTCTGAGAGAGCCCCTTTTTAGATGGGTTTGGGTCCATTTGGTTAAAGTCCTGTCTCCCTCCTGTGTTATGTGGCAGTGCTGATGTGGTGTGGACCTGGGGGAAAGTGGATGCTGGTGTTCATCCCTAGAACCTCCGAGGGAGATGGTGGTTGGCTCACGCAATCCTACTTTCTTTCAGGTCTTGGTGGGGGTAGGGTGGAATGGGGGGAGGGGAAGACACCAACAAAGTCAGCCGGAATACCCTCTATTGTGTTGTTTCTGGTGCCCTTGGCTCTGTATTTGACTTAAATTTCTTGATTAATCAGTACTCATTTCCTAGCAGGTTTTCACGGACCCTAGCAACCTTCAGAGGCACATTCGCTCCCAGCATGTCGGAGCCCGGGCCCATGCATGCCCGGAGTGTGGTAAAACGTTTGCCACGTCGTCTGGCCTCAAACAACACAAGCACATCCACAGCAGTGTGAAGCCCTTCATCTGTAAGTCCTTCACTCCCCTCGCCCACCCCTCTCAATGGGTCTGTCTCTTCTTACAAGGTCATTGTGACAGGGTAGAATGAGGCTGAAGGAGGGGTGCTTACTGTAACTGCCTAAGCGTGTGTGTGTGTGTGTGTGTGTGTGTGTGTGTGTGTGTGTAACAGTCCTTTCCTCACTCAGATTTGTTTGCTGTGTTCCCTTGAAACACCCTGGGGACCCTTCTTTCCTATGAAGTCAGTAGCATGAGGGAGTGTGTAGACAACCGGGGGTAGAATAGAAGTGTTTCTGTAATAAAGAAGGCAGGCCTCAGAGGGATTCGGATCCGAGCCAGCCAGCCAAATGGAGCTCAGATTATAAATCTTTCTCATTTTGGAAAACAATAAATAGAAAAGATCTCGAGAACTGAGATGAGAAGATGTGGCTAACAGCCATCTATCTTATTTTCCTTTTAAAAGAATTCTTTAAACCTAACAATCTATCCACCTCTACACATT
The DNA here is from genome assembly GCF_011100635.1 of Trichosurus vulpecula. Taxonomy (NCBI): domain Eukaryota; kingdom Metazoa; phylum Chordata; class Mammalia; order Diprotodontia; family Phalangeridae; genus Trichosurus; species Trichosurus vulpecula. The sequence continues at coordinate 243,030,248 of NC_050576.1, read as the reverse complement.
TAAAAATTTAGAGTCAGATTCTGGGGTTTCCTCAAACATATGCAAATGTTCAGATGTTCATTGTGATGGAGAGATTGTACCACTTATCCCCCCAAGCAGAAAAAAAGGCTGCTTTAGCGGGGAATGATCCCAGGAAGCTACATATCATTCTCACGTAGCATCCTTGAAATCTCTGGTTCTGATCACCTTCTTTTGGTTTCAAGGTCACAGGATCAGAGACTTAGAGCCTGAAAGGACTATAACAACTACCTTATTCAACCCTCTCATTTTACAGAGGAGGACCAGGGAGTTGTGACTTGCTCAGGGCCATATGGGGCAGTAAGCTTCGGAGGCAGCATTTGGACCTGGGTCTGTTCTCTCCTTCCCAGGTACCTTTTGAGATGTGCTTCAACGAAGGTTGAAACTGTTCCCTTCCATCGGTTTATTTCTTTTAACTAGTGTTCGTCAAAGCATTTATCAAGGGCTTACTCTGTGCTACCCGGAAAATGGGAGTTTGTTTGATACAATGGGCTTTGGGGATGAAAAGCCAAAACACAAGAGTCTCTGCCCTCTGAGGACTTCCATTCTGTTGGGGGAAATGGCATGTTAATCTCTGCCTACCCCCAAAGTGCTTAGTCAGCATCCCGGTGTTGAAATGCTGTCCGTCAATTAACAAGCGTTTATTAAGTGTCCACTACCCGCACCATGGTAAGAAACTCAGTTGTTTCCTGGTCGTCTGAGCTGCAGCAGCTCTGCCCAAATGTGTGGCTGCAAGGTAAGTCCTAGTTGTGTGCTGACTGGGGATGGTCAGACTGACCCAAATGCACCCGGATGCCTTTGAAATATATTTATTACATGGAATCACTCTTTAGATGACTGACTTTGGCAAGGAGATCAATTCTGTCAAGGCCTCAGTTTTTGGTCTTTGTATCATACGGCAATTTGTAACAGAGGCTTTCCACTCAATTTAACGAGTGTGTGTTGGATGACTACTATGTGCCGTGCAGTGTGTCAAGGGCTAGAGATAAAAAGACAAAAGCATTCTATTGCAAAGGAAACAGTGAAGAGAGTGTTGAAAAAAAAGGGCAAAAAAAGGTTCCAAGGGCTTGCTTCCATAGGGCCATAGATAGATGGAGGGACCTCAGAGTTCATCTGGTTCAAACTCCATGTTTGAAAAATAAAGAGACTTAAGGCTCAGTGAGTTTCAGTGACTTGTCCAAGGTTAGGAGGAGGATTAGAATCCAGTTCTTCCCACTCTAGAGACAGTATTATTTTTGTTTTTGTTGTATCACACACTCTCCTTTTGTCACTGAGGATGCCCTTATTTCTATTTCTAAGAGGTTAGAGACATTTCCTTTCTCTGTCTTAATTGTCCAACCATCTTGTTTGGTTCTAAATTACTCTGGCTTTCTGAGGAACAGACCCGGGTTCAGATTCTGCCTCTGATGCATATTACCCCTTGGGAGACCTTCAAAAGGCGGGAGGAGATTGTGCCGTGGGAGTTTGAGAATCCGTGTCTCTAAGAAGAGATTCTTGACTTTAGGTTGTAATGCCCTAAGAATGCACATGGATATTGGCATAGGTCATGTATTTCTGTTTCACTTTTTGGTCAAAGAAAAGATGTAACCCAACACAGTGGGTTCCTTAACGATCAGTGGCAAAGAAAAGCCAGAACATGGTGACTCCGTTTACTAAGATTCCCAGAGTTCTGCTTCCGACTGTATTGGGATCAGGTTTTCCACTTGAGAGCGGGGAGTCTTTTTCTAATAAAGTCAAATAAACTGTTTCCCATTAATGCATTCTCAGTAATCACCAGGAAATTTACCCGACAACTGCAGTCCCCAAGTACAAAGTATGACAGGGCCCCAAGAATAATTACAAATAATAGCCGTGTAATTTCAGAACAAAAGAATTGAAAAATCAGGAGTTGGGGCTGGGGGGTTTTGGAGAGTGGAGGAGGGTCACCTCAAGTTGATATCTGCTTCTTGACAAACGGCCACACACCACGATCGAGCCCACTGGTCTGTTTATGGCAACTGTCTCTTATTACCATGTGCCGCCCAAGCTTGAGTGAAAACTCACCAACACGAAGGTAATTACTTGCTGACTACCCCAAATGCTCCAGCTTCCCCAAATAGAAACCACATGCCATAATAGGCGGGATCTATTCAAAATAGGCCTTAATTTGTTTAATAAGTAGAAAATATGCAACTTTAGCTGCAAGCTAATTCCTTATTCCCCCCCAAGATTATAGAAGAGCAGACCCTTTGGCATCAGTTTGGCTGATGGTACTTGGAGGCATGGTGGTTTGTGGTAGGCGAGGTCTCCCAAGTGATGAAAATCTCCAAAGGGAGAAGTATCATGCATTCTTGAGGTCCTGGGACGAAAGAGACAGATGTAGTTCATCCGTGCAGTGATAAGGTGCAAATAAGGATGTCAGATGCACCTGATATAACCCAAATATGTGGGAGCTATTACCCTTCCTAAGCCCCTCCAGCTATGTAGTGTTAAGGAAAAACATTGCTGGGAAGGGAAGCCACATTGAAAACAAGAGTTCATTTGGTAAAATGGCAAACTTTTAAAAACTTCCTAACTGGGAGGTCTGCCCACTGGTAGGCTTCTCCTTAAAAGGATGCCTGAGGGGACCAGGTGTGTGGCTCTTTAAATGGATTTTCACAGTCCCAAAGGCAGGCTCTTTCTAGTCCCACGGCCAGCCCTATAGCTCTGCAGGGATGATTATGATAATACTAACTCAATTTATATATTATTCTATAAGGTTTACAAAGTACTTTCCTCACGGCAACAGTGTGAGGCAGTACAGATGTTTTACAGATGAGGAGACTCGGAAGAGTGAGAAGCAAACTTGACATGGTCCTACAGTGAGGAAATGTGTCAGAGCAAGGGCATGGGGTTGTAGACTGCAGTGGGAAATCTCATTCAGCCCCTCATTTTAGACATGCAGAGACCAAGCCTGGGAGAAAGGATGTGATTTACGGAAGGACACATAGATAATAAGTGGCCAGAGCTTCAGACACCAAATCCAGGAATCTTTTGTAGCTTGTCTTATTCTACATTAAATAAATTCTTGAATTTTTAGAATGATGACTTCATCAGTGAGGGGAATCCCTGCTGTGGAAACTCCCTTCACCAAGGAAAATCAGCAACTCCTCTGTAATTTATGTTGAAAGTCACTTGGGGGCATTGAAGGTTAGGTTTCTTCCCCAGAGTCACACAGCTGATATGGGTCAGAGGAAGACTCGAACCCAGATCTTTAACTGGACACTACAACATGCTGTGGCTCTAATGCTGATGTTAAATAGGGTATTTAACAAATTTCAGCCATCTCGTTTGTAAGGTTGTCACCGTGTGAACCAAATCTTGTTAAGTAATTTAAATATTTAAATCAGAATCTTGGTAATGTTTGCTGACAGAATAATTTGGGATGATTTACTGATGGAATTCATTCTTACAGAATTTTAGGATATTAATATTAGCAAACACAACAGCACTGATGATCACAACTAGCCTTTATATAGGGATTTCAGTTTGCAAAATGCTTTGCCTGTGTTATCCCATCTGATCTTAATGCCTCTGTGAAGATTTAGAGTGGGAAAAATTCCCAGAGATCCCTGAGTCCATCCTGCTCACTTTACAGATAAGAAAACCAGGACTCAGAGAGGTTTGATGAATTATGCAGCTATCTGAATTTGAACCTGTATCTCTGTTCGCTACATGAAGCTGTCTCTTTAAATGCTTTCACTTTTGAGCACACCCATGAGGCACCTGAATGATCTGATTATATTTTTTCAGTCTAATAATACATTTATTTATACTTGGTAAGACATGTAGACATTTAGTAGACAGTTATTTTATGATTCTCACTTGGAGTGTGTATAGGCCTTTGATTTCAGTCAGAGGGTGAGTTTTATTTGAGAGAAGATTATTTTTTTAATAAATTATTTTTATAAAAATTGCCCTGATGCTTGAGTTTTTAAAATGACTTTGGTTCAATAGGTCATCAGTCAAATATAGCTACCCCCAAAGGATTAAAGTATGAATTCGGACCATATTGGTTTTTTTTCCTTTCTAAGTGAATTTGCTCTAGCAATTACTGACAAATTAGGTTTTTCTATGGCTAACTAGCTGAGGAAGTGTAAAAGTAGAAATTGAGCCCTTAGGATCTGATCCTAACAAGTACCCACTGGCATCTTGCTGAAGCTAGTGGTGTTCTGACTCTCCAGGAATTCATCAGGGATATGGAGTTGGGGGCCAAGGCAGATGGAGCCATGATCACAGACCCAAGGAGACCATTAGACTTTATCTGTAGCGAGAACTCAGTCCTCTGGTTCTTGCCTAACAAATCTTCAGACAGACACTCGGCCTTTTTTGGCTCACAAGCTGAAGAAGTCAAGCCCTGAGATAAATGGTTGAGATATGACAGCCAGCGGCCGCGTTTCTCAAGGACAGGGGTTTCCAGGAGCAGGAAGGTTAACACAAGCACTAGAGTGAGGGGAAGTCAGAGGACGTGCTCACGGTTCATGGGAACCAGCAACGCAGGATGGGGTACATTCAATTGAGCTTCCTTTACTGACTTAAAATAGACCCATTGTAAATTATGTCAGTCTTTCTCAAATCATGAAAATGATTGTTAAAAATGTCTCCGAATACACAATGTGCATTGTTGTGTGGCTTTGATGTGTGAATGATGGGAGAGCTGATGATATAATACACATTAAGGGAGACTAGCCCAGTCACCGACTTATCCCCCAAGGGAATCAAAAAATAAAGGTGAATTATATGATATAGGGATTGGGGAAGGGAACTGGTTTAATTTTGTTTGGGAGCCCGAAAACGTAAGATTTTTTTTCCTTTTTAAATGAATATGTCTTATGTTGCATATCTGTTCTGTTTTGGACAATTTCCTTGTTATGATCTTACTGGGGTAAGATCCACATTGGTGAATCATTGCATGACACATTTTAAACTTTCCCCAGGAAATCAAAAGCCGTTGGAAAATACACAACCCATGAGAATCAGCCAAGGGATATTTTCTTTATGTGTCTCTATTTTTTAATTTCAATAAATTTTTTTTTGGTATGTGCTGTCCTAAGACATTTGTCAGGTTGGATGCCTTGCTTTGGTCCCTTTGGAAATGAGGTTTCTCTGGTTTGGTGCATTCTCCCCTTCAGTCTCACTGAGAGACATCCCTTTCTGGCTTCCTGAAGGACATTTTGGGGGGGAGGGTGAAAGGAATGGTGATTATTTACTAAACTCCAACCGCTTGCCTGCCATCCCGCCTGAGACTGTTTTTTGTTGTTTGTACACAGGTGAGGTCTGCCATAAGTCCTATACCCAGTTTTCAAATCTTTGTCGTCATAAGCGCATGCATGCTGATTGCAGAACCCAAATCAAGTGCAAAGACTGTGGACAAATGTTCAGCACTACGTCTTCCTTAAATAAGCACAGGAGGTTTTGTGAGGGCAAGAACCATTTTGCAGCAGGTGGATTTTTTGGCCAAGGCATTTCACTTCCTGGGACCCCAGCTATGGATAAAACGTCCATGGTTAATATGAACCATGGCAATCCGGGCCTTGCTGACTATTTTGGTACCAATAGGCATTCTGCTGGTCTTACCTTTCCAACAGCTCCTGGATTTTCTTTTAGCTTTCCCGGTTTGTTTCCTTCTGGCTTGTACCACAGGCCACCCTTGATACCTGCTAGCTCTCCTGTTAAAGGACCACCAAGTACTGAACGAAACAAAAGTCAAAGTCCCCTCATGACACATCCTCAGATACTGCCAGCCACCCAGGATATTTTGAAGGCACTAAATAAACACCCCCCTGTAGGGGAAAATAAGCCAGTGGAACTGCAGCCTGAGAGGTCCTCTGAAGAGAGGCCCCTGGAAAAAATCAGTGACCAGTCAGAGAGTAGTGACCTTGACGATGTCAGTACCCCAAGTGGCAGTGACCTGGAAACCACCTCTGGCTCTGATCTCGAAAGTGACCTTGAAAGTGATAAAGAGAAATTTAAAGAAAATGGTAAAATGTTCAAAGACAAAGTAAGCCCTCTGCAGAGTTTGGCTGCAATAAATAATAAGAAAGAATACAGCAATCATTCCATTTTCTCACCATCTTTAGAGGAGCAGACTGCGGTGTCGGGAGCGGTGAATGATTCTATAAAAGCTATTGCGTCTATTGCTGAAAAATACTTTGGTTCCACAGGACTGGTGGGTCTACAAGACAAAAAAGTTGGCGCTTTACCTTACCCTTCCATGTTTCCCCTCCCATTTTTTCCAGCATTCTCTCAGTCAATGTACCCATTTCCTGATAGAGACTTGAGACCGTTGCCTTTGAAAATGGAGCCCCAGTCACCGGGCGATGGGAAGAAAGTCCAGAAGGGTAGCCCCGAGTCTCCCTTTGACCTCACCACTAAAAGGAAGGAGGAGAAATCTGTTACTCCAGCCACCTCCAAACCAGCAGCCACGCCTCTCACAAGCCAGGATCAGCCTCTGGACCTGAGCATGGGTAGCCGGAGCCGAGCCAGTGGGACAAAGTCAACTGAGCCTCGGAAGAACCATGTCTTTGGTGAAAAGAAAGGAAGCGGCATTGACCAAAGGAAGGCTTCAGATGCCTCTTTGCAGCATGCTAGACCGACTCCTTTCTTTATGGACCCCATTTACAGGTAATGGGCTGGTCAGAATGCAACCTTAACCTGTTTAAACCTCAGAAAAAAAGCTTGCTGCCTGCCAAGAAGTCAATCTCTCTCTCTCTCTCTCTCTCTCTCTCTCTCTCTCTCTCTCTCTCTCTCTCTTAGTTGGTACCCAACATGTGGTACCACCAAACTACCATAAGTTGATATAATCCGTCACTGAGATGTGGCAAGGCGTGAATGTTCAGAATTTGAAATACCTTCCATGTTTTTTTTTCTTTAACAGTAAATCTAGTTTTCTGAGCACTCACTTTACTGAGTGGAATTTATAGAAAAACTCTGTTTAAAATACCTTGTCAAGTGGCTGAAGGTTGTAGACCTTGAAGGATTAACCCAGATATGTGGGAATGTTTCAGTGGGTCAAGTTATTTGAAATAAGGTGATGTGGATGTCAGTGCCAATCTGAACTTTATTAGCTGGCTCTCACATCATTAACGAGTGTTAGTCATGCTCTGTTTCTAAATAAATCTTCTAGGAGCACTGCAGAAATGAAATATTAGCCATAAAAACTTTTTGTATATAATATGGATGGCCAATTTTTTAAAAATACCAGGTCCACTTATTATGATTAAAATGATGGAGACAAGCATCCATTATCTAAATTCTTCATCTGCATCTCCAAACTTTTCATTTTTAATAAAAAAGATTCTGGCTAATAAATCAAACCTTACACGTAGGAATTTTTTTAAAAGCCTGATAGTGGCCTACAATTTGTCTATTCAGAGTAGAATATGTCTTAGGCCTCACATTTCTCTTATTTTGTATGAATATTTTTGCCATCAAGAATTAGTGGAATTTACAAAGAATGTTTTTCTAGGCTCTTTTAAGACAGAGCATTTATGTATGTGAGTTGATTCTTGTTTATCAAGAGAAGGTTTTATGTTCTTCACATCAGAAACAAATCCTAGCAGAAGAGACATGAGCCTTTTTCTGTATAAGTTTCAAATCCCTCCCAATAATATTGGAAATTGTATATATATATATACACACATATATGTGTATATATATGTATATGTATACACATATACATATATGTGTATGTATGTATATATATACACACACACATACATATTCATATATATATATGTGTGTACACATGCACACATATTCGGCTTTGATCAACTGAAATGTTTTTCTATATGTTGCATTGTTTGAATCTAACCAACAAAGTACCAGTATTATTTATAGAATATTAAGGAAGAATTCTCAGCATAGAATTAGCAACCGCATTTTTAAACTCGTCAAAGAGAATCAGAAAACAACCAAAACCCCACAATTTTAGACAAGTTTTCAGTTCTTTTCAGTTGCCCCCATTTAAATCTTATGAAAGCCCTATTTCAGTTCTTTTCAGTTGCCCTCATTTAAATCTTATGAAAGCCCTATCGTTAGAGGAAAGATTGCTGGGGACGGACGTGGATTGTTTGCCCTACAAATTGTGTTTTTTTGGTCAGCATTATTTTTAGCTTGGCCCTCAGGAGGAAGCCTTGGAAGGAGACGTTTCTTAGTCTTGGGCTGCCCGACATGAGCCTTCTGCTCCCTCGTATGTCCCTCAGTTCCATCGTTACCTCTCACCTCCAATCAACCAGTCCACCCTCCCTCTTCAGCCACACACATACCACTGCTTCTTCTCCAGCCGATTCTCTAGCCATCCCCTGCCTCCACCTATCCCAGACCGAACCCAAGTCATGGGTGTCCATCTGACATCCAATTCCCCAAGAGTTTATTAAACTGCTTTTAGGTTCAGGGCCCTTTGCTATGTGTTGGGCTTACACAGCATTACATTTCCCCTCTCCAGATTTCCCCTACTCAAGGAGATTACTTTCTAATCCGGAGCAAATTTTAAAATTGTTTTTGAATGTCCTTGTAAGAGAGATTTGAATTGTAAAGGAAAAGAGGGGGAGGGATGAGTTTAATTCAATCCATTGCAACATGCAGCTTTCTCATTAAAAATGGATAATGATTGGAGCCAAAGATGGGCTGGGCTAATTTTCAGGTATCCTTCCCCTACTGGGCTTCAGCTTCTTATCATCATCTTCTCCCTCCTGTTTCCTTGGTTGATGGTGATGCCGGCAGGTCAGTGCAGAAGCGTAGGAATCAGAGTGTCCAGAAAGCAGCCAGTAGCTAACTTGGTGAGTGTGTAATGGACAGGAGGATGAGGACATGCCTTATGGTGTGGGTAGGATTTTTCCATTACTAGTGGAGTCTTCTGCCTTTGGATCTGAACCGACTTGTTTTCTTAATAAGAGCCATGTGCTCTCATGGAGAGCCCAGCGATCTCTTTATGCTTTTATTAGTGTATTTCCCAGAAACCTCTCACTTGTTTTATTGTAAGCTGTTTTAAATGTCAGGTGCTTATGTAGTGATCGATATACGAGACTGATTCATCACCAGCAAATGTAATTTTAACCTTTCAGGGTAGAGAAAAGAAAGCTCACTGACCCACTTGAAGCTTTAAAAGAGAAATACTTGAGACCTTCTCCAGGATTCTTATTTCATCCACAAGTAAGTATTTTTGAACTTGAGATATAGGGCTAGTAAACTAACTTGTTGATCTTGAAAAGCAGATGCAATGAAATGAAAGAAATCTCTAGAACATGAGGATTTCCTATGACGCTCATGCGGAAGAACACAGGAAATTCAAGGAGAATTCAAACCCAATCTCTTTAATGAAGAAAAACAAGTGAATATTCATGTAAAAAACAAGGCCCTGATGTTACTGTATAGTCTGTTCTTGGCAGCCTATAGAATTACTGTCTTATTTGGATTGAACATAGTTCAATATATAAAATGATGGGGGAGGGGTGGGCTGGGGTTTAGGATTATAGTCTAAGCTTTACTGATATAAAGGAAAAGATCAGACTGATGGTATTTTTATTTTTTCTTCTGCTGCTGGAGAAAACAGGAAATCATTCACCTAGCACACTGTTTCCACAGAGCAGAGCTTCTTAAGCTGGGAAATTTCAGGCAGCCCAATGAGCTTGGATGGAAGAAAAATTATTTTTATTTCAATGTAATTAGCTTCCTTATAATTTATTTATGTAATAAGTTTATTATTTATTATTATTTATTAATTATGCATTTTAAAACATAATTTTAGAAGAGATCTATAAGCTTCAGGGAGCCATCTCCCTCTCTCTCTCTCTCATACACACACACACACACACGCACACACGGTTAAGAATCCCAGACATAGATGATAAAGGCATCTACTTGGTGATTCATCAGTCTTTGAGCAAAGCATCTTCATCTCCTTAGCCTCCCACAACAGGTTAACAGCATGGCTATTTGCAGATTCACAGTAGGACCACATTTCTGCTTCCTCACTGCCCAGCAAGTTAGGGCTTCCTAGTTTATCTTTAGTTCCTTACTCATTTCAACAAGTGTTTTCCCCAAGCTTTCATGTCAATTTACCAAGTATTTCCCAAGTTCTTGTTCAGTGCTAAGGTGCTTTACAAGGTATAAAAACAGAAAGGAAACTTTTGCCATCTGAGAGCTTACAGTCTACTGAAGGGAGACGATGAAAATGCTAATGTGTTTGTACAACGTAATACAAAGTGCTTTTGTGTTATTTCCAAAAGAGTATCACTAATGGCTTGGGGGTGGGAGTAAGGGGGAAAGGTCTTGTCTAGCAGGTGGCTGTGCTTTGAAGGAAGTTAATTATTTTTTATTTAATGGCTAGGGAAATAGAAATAACAGTGGGAAATAGAAATAACAGTGAAAATACTCTGAAATCCGTACTTTTGTTTATTTTTGTCTGTTATAAGCTGAAGTGATATTTCTTGTCAGATAGTAAGCAGAATCTCTAGAGCATTTCTAGGAAATGGAGTAATTCAATTAGGTAACTAATAATCTATAATAATTTATAACTAATAATAATTAATTCAATTGGTTAAAATTTAAAAGTGGCATATCCAACTCCAAGTTATCACTCCCCTTCCACTTTTAACAGTGTAAATGCTATCAGAAGGTTACGTAGGTAGAGGTAAACATAAATAGCTGTGCACCCAAGACATGGTTTTGCTATCTTGATCAATCTTACTTTGTCCATTTTTCCTAGACGTTGCCCAACTTCCTAAATCCTACTTAACCCTCATGAGGGCCAAGGTACTAGCTGGTTGTAGACAAGGTGGTGCTCAGCAATTCTCACCCTGTGCAGATTCTGTACCTGCTTTACAAATATCCAGCAGCCCTTTGAATAATGGACTTGTACCTGTTACACGACTCTGTTTCTTTCCCATTTTAGTAATAATTTTAACCAGGAGGGTCAGGTGACAGCATGCATTATTAGAAATTTACTTTTTGGAAAAGAAATGTTTCAGGGAAGAATGGTCCTCTTCTCTCAGAATAGCATAGATATTCACCCATTACTGTTTGTCAACATCTTACATTTCAGTTGATTTAGATTACATGTATTCGTAACTTTCCAAAATAGATCCCCAAATAGCGGCTTTGTTATTTCTTTACCGAAAGTTTATGCACTTGATGGTTCTACAATTTAATTAGAAATGTCATGATCAGATTTTTAATGATATATATTGATCATGATTGGTTGCCATGGAACCTATAAATCAGATTGTGTGACTTGTGAGAAACACCATGACCACAAGAGGCAGCTAGAGAAGCTAGAGGACCAGGTTCTAGTCTCAGCTCCACCTTCCTGTGTGTGTCACTGGAACAAATTCACTTAACGCCATGAGGCCTCCATTTCTTTGTTTATAAAATGGGAGAGTTGGATTGCCTGATCTCTGACTTCCCTTTCAGTGCAAACATTTTATGACTTCTATATAATCCATGGACATGGGCATGCATAATAAGATGGTGGCCTGTAAAGAGTACTGGACGTGGAGGGCTAATAAGCACTTTAAAAATTATTATTCCCATTTATTAATAAATTTTATTATATTTAATATTTATTAATAATTAAACATTTATAATAAATAAATTAATAAATAATATAAGTATTATTCCCATTTAACAGCTGAGAAAGTTGAAGCAGACAGAGGTTAAATGCCTTGCCCAGGGTCATACAGCTAGTAATTGTTCAAGGGTGTCTTTGAACTCAGGTATTCCTCACTCCAGGTGTAATCCTCTATTCACTGTGCCACTAAACTGCCTTTATGCTCTCAAAAATTACAGAGGACTCCAAAGAACTTTTTTTTTTATGTGGGTCCTAGCTACCAGCATTTAAAAATCATTTTAAACTATTATTTATGAGTTCGTTTAAAATCACCGTAATAAACTTATTACATGTTGACATTTTAAATGAAAAAAATTACCATTTTTAAAAAAAATTAATGAGAGGAGTGGCATCGTTTTACATATGTTTGCAAATTTCTTTAATGTTTGGCTTAATAGATGACAGATTCTCAAATCTGCTTTTGCATTCACTCTGTTGGAATATAGTATATGAGAAAATCTGGCTTCATCTAGATATGTAGTTGGAAAATGAAGGAGTATTTAAGAATGTCTTAATATTATTATCAAAGTAGTTTTGACCTTGAGGCCTCTCTGAAAGGGTCTTTGGATGGCAATGAAGTCGTCGCCCCAGATAGTCAGAGGGAATGATTATTATCAGGAAAAGGATACAGGCTTTGGAAATTAAAATACGTTCCTTGCATCAAGTACAGGGCATGTGGATGTGTGGATCAGATATCGGACAGAAATGTGGGATGTTCTAATTACTAGAATCTGAACTGATAGCTTGATTCTTACCAAGTGTTTGCTCTAATTACTAGAATCTGAACTGATAGCTTGATTCTTACCAAGTGTTTGCTTAGCTGTAGGGCCGTTTAAGGATCATTTAGGTTCTTGCCTTTGATCTGTAAGCCTGCAGGCGTATTGCAAGGGAGTAGTGGACAGTAACAGATTAACAAGCCTTTATTAAGGGCCTACTGTGTGCCAGGCACTGTGCTAGGGCTGGGATATAAAGGAAGTGCACTGGGGATATTCTGGCGCTCTGGGGAGTTTGCTCGTTGGTGCCTTAGGTTGGGACTATGAAAGACAGATGGAGATCTTCTGTAGAAAAAATGGAGGATGATGTGGGATGTTCAGATCTGTGGGTTGCATCTGTCATTGTGTTGATTTCTTTGAAGTCGAGTAGCTCTATGGTTTTGCCACCTAGGACAGCCCTATTTAGACTTATAATGGGAGCCCTCTTCCTTTTTTAAAGACAGACATTGAGTTATTCCTTCTCACTGCATATTTTCCTGAACTTGGAGGTATTTTGTTTTCCTGGGCCTTGCTTTCACCAAACCTGACATTAAAAAAATAAAAATAAAAAAGATCTCGCCACCTTTATTGCTGTCCTTTGCCCACTCATCTCCCTCAGCACCAATGCCTCCTGCTCTCTGAATAGCATCACAGTGCATATTGAAGGAAGAGTAATATTTAACTTTACTTTTCTGCATGATAATTTATGATTCAGACTTGTAACTCTAGGCATCTCTAGGTTTGTAGTCTGATAAAGCAGATTTAAAAGGCCCCAAGTTCATCATAATTCTCCTCTGAGAAGGGTAGTTATAAACCATGAATGTCTTGTGATTATGCTTCTAGTTAGAGGGGTACAGTTTTCTATAAATGAAGTGGGTGATTGGGATCCTGGCCCCAAACTGGGAAAGGTCATTCTCTCCCAGAGCTGCCTGGGCCCTCCTGTCATGAACAAAGGGACACAAGGAAATGCAACCATGGGGGTGTATGAGAAATAGGATTATCTCATTTAGTTGTAGTCTTTAACAGAATAGGTGTAACTGTGTTTGGAAATGGAAGCCAATTGCATCCAACTGAAGTCAGGCAAAGCAAGGGATACTTCATCCAATCACCTGAGTGAGCACCCGTGATTAAAAAACAAAGGGACAACCCTCCCTCCCCCCACTGCCCCACCCAGGGTCTTAGACCCCTTGCCACTTACTTCTTTAGCTTTTACCTTTAAGAGGCTTTGGTTTCATGAGGGGACTTTCAGCTATCTATTCTTTCTGTCAATGCCCCACTGCTGCTCCAAGTCTAGGGGACGCCTTGCTACTTTCCTCTTTCTGTGAGTTTTTCTCTCCATTCATTTGTAACTGAAAAATCTAGTGTCCAGTCCTGATCTTGGGGTAACGCTTTTCTTCCCAATCTGGAAAGGAATGCGGTTCCCAGGGCATTTAGTGACTCAGATCCCCTCCAAAGGCTGCCAGTCTAAGCTTTGCTTAACTAAGCCTTTCATTTCTGTTTTTTCCTTTGGAAACATTTGTCTTTTGTGATCCAAGATTTCTTCTTCCTGGCATTTTGAGAGACTCCATATTTTCCACTGCAAGGAGTTGTATGCTGTTGTTATTCAGTGGTGTCTGAGTCTTTAGGACCCTATTTGGGATTTTCTTGGTAAAGATACTGCAGTGGTTTGCTATTACCTTCTCTAGCTCATTTTACAGATGAGGAAACTGAGGCAAACAGGGTTAAGTGACTTGCCCAGGGTCACACAGCTAATAAATGTCTGAGGCTGGATTTGAACTCAGGTATTTATGATTCCAGGCCTGACATTCTATTCACTGCACCACATAGCTGTCCTAGCACTTACATGGCCCTTGGCAAATCACTTCATCTTTTGCTGTCCTTTAATCTTAACATCTTGGTATTTTTTCTTCAGTGGGATATAGAAAAAAATGATTTTATTAAATATGTCATTTCTGCATGTGATTTTCTTCTAATGGAGTCTCACACCTTCCTTTCGGAGTTAAAATGAATTCTCTGGTGCTTTGCAAGGTTCTGTATCATGGCCTGTATCAGCCCGTCTTTCTCATCTCCAAGCCCTCCCCTCCTCCCCCAGCAGTTAGCTCTTTCATCTTTAAGGTCACCTTCTGTCTGGTCTGTATGTATTTTATACGGACCTATTTGTTTGCATACAGGACCTATTAGAACATAATGTCCCCGAGAGCAAAGAATGCTTTGCCTTTTTTTGTATCCCTGTAGTTAAGTAAAATGCGTCACATGGTGAGTGCTACTAAAGGCTCCTGGCCAGATTACTATCTATTAGGCACCCATAGTATGCCCCTGATAGGCTCTGGGGATCAAGGGCAAAAGTGAAACCATCCCTGCCCTGCTGCCTGGCCAGTCAGTTGAACCTTGAGTGGGTGACGACTTTGCAGTTGACCAGTGCCAACAAGGACACCCCCAGCCCAAGCCAGGAATGGTTCCCTTTGCTGTTCACGTTCATTTCCAATCACATCCCTCAAATAGGATGTTGAGGTCTCTGAGGGTGCCTAAGGAAGGCTACAGTGGCAACCTTTTTCGGTTCTCTGATTGCTGCCACAGTTACTATTAAGCTACAATTCCATGATAAACAACAAAGTTAAGTGTTAATTGCTCAGATCAATGGAAATGAGGGTTCCAACATAAAAGTAATTTTTTGTTTTTGTTTCAATTTTGCTCTCAGTTCCAACTGCCTGATCAGAGAACTTGGGTAAGTTTCCTACTTATATTTTTGATTAAAACAATGCACCGCTGTACCATAAATTAAGAACAAAGTAACTTACACTTTAAATCATGGTGTACTGACAAGCACCATATGTACTTTTCTGTGGATGATGTAGCTGCTGTGAACTGTTAAAAAGCAAAACAATACAAAATAACAACTTAGGTTCCCCGAGCTACAGTCCCCTGCTTTTCTCATTTAATGATTAATTGATTATTAAATAAATAAAATAATAAATTGTGACTTTTAAAGGTTTATTCCACAGTGTGAGGTATCTTAGGTAATTTCGGCCTGCTGTGGAACATCTGGTTCTCCAAGGTCATTTTATTCAGTCCACTTTCATTCAACATTATTCCATTCAACATAATGTTATTAAACACTTACTGTATACAAGGCTATGCTAGATATGCAGCGTACAAGTATGATGCTAGGTACCAGTACAAAGATAATAGTGCCTGCTCTTACTTTCAACAGGGGCCAGGGATGTGGGAATGCAGCCTGGGCACAGATGAGTAAATATAAATTACAGACAAAATTATTTGCAGTAAAGTCAAGGAAAGATCATTAAGAGATGTGGGCAGGGGAACAGGGAGGACCTGCTGGGTATAAATGGAATGACTTACACCTGAGGGTTCAAAAAATCAGTTCCTCAAGCACAGAAGGCCCCAGTGTTAGTCAGGAAATCCTCATGGGAGTCAGGGGGGCCAAGGTTCTAGATTGGTGACCAAACTGAGCTCTGTGTTCTGCAGGATCAGAGGCTAAAAGATGATTTTACCGGTCCAGATTAAGGAACTTAGGTTCACAAACTGATTTTAGCATTCATGGTCAAAATCATAGCAGAGTGAAATGGGCTTCTGGCTTTTTGGAAAATCAAGCAAAGATTGTTTTAAATGCCCTCGTGATAGCAATGTGGTGTTTTGTGTACACTGCATCAGTTAGCTAATAAGTAACCATCGCCAGAGATGTCCTATCATCAGCAAATGAACTCGTGGTGGAGGCGTATTTTGCTGGAACTGGAATTGTATTCATTGTCATTTCCCTTCCAGATATATCATGAGGAAAGGAAAACATGAGAAGTTCAGTGTTGTGCAAATATTCCACACTGCCCCATGTCCCCCATTCCCTCCACCCTCTCCCTCAAAGATCCAGTTTTAATTCAGGAGAAAGCAAAAGACCCCCATGATAGAGATCAACCATATTATTAAAATACCAGGAAGGCAATAGCAAGCATCACTCCAAGAGATAACTCATGAGTGCCAGCCTAGTCCTTCTGGTTGCTGTTGGTTTCTCTTATCCAGGTTTTTTTTTCCTTTTTGGTGACTTGAAATTGAAAGACTATTTCTGACACCTGTAATTCAAAAACTAAACAGGTGGCACTTCCTAATTTAAAAAAAATGAAGTAGGTGAATTCTGCCTTTGGTCTCCTCTTGCCTTTGCTGCTTGTAGATGCTCACTGCCCACTTCAAGGGTACAACTTGTATACCTCTCCCTGCCTTTTTTTTTCTCTAAGGTGTTAACACAGTCTAGGGTTATTTTTTATTTTAAAAGGGGACTCAGTGACTAGAAAGCCTTAATGACCCAAAGGAAAAACATACCTAGAATAGTGACATTTGAGGAATATGAGAGAAAATGGGGAGAGGATTTGGGCCCCTCCAGTCCTGCCGACAACAGCTGCCTCTCTTGGCTTTGATTTCGGTTTTGGTTGTCATCATTCTACTGCTTGCCATAACTCATTTAGAAATGATCTCTGATCATTTGGCCCCACTAACTTCATAATCACTCAGTATATATTATTAAGCATGAATATTAGACATACTGGGGAATTTGTTATACTCATCATATTTTCATGCTCATAAAACATAAGTGATTTTATAATTATAAGTGTTGAAAGTAATATCACTGAAACTGGTCACCATTTATCCCTGTCTTTTAAATAAATGCTTAAATTTCATGGTCATGATTCTGAGATTTGTCAAGAGACGAAGCAAATAAAAATAGAAAACTAAGATGAACAAACTTTTCCCATAAGTTATTTCTGAGAGTTGGTTGTTTTAAGATAACACCCAAAGTAGTCCAGTTGGAGAAACCCAAGGTCATGTAATTCATGGCACCACTGGGGCCATCATCTCATGTAATCAGGTTATCACTTTCATCATTTTAAAGGGAAAGTACTCTATTTATGTCACCAATTTTCAGCTGCTGTATAATAAATTTTAAGATAAATGTTCAGGGCCCTGTTGATATCTTGCCTGCTGAAATGTTTACAAAAGGGCTTGTTTTTATCAGACCAGGGTAATGTCTGCCTTTGGGGGCAGGAGCTGGGGAATTGTGGCTGCATTTGAGTTTGCGTCAATATAAGGTTAACAGCCTCCTAGGGACCAGGAAGGGGAGTGAAACGACTTCCTTTTCCAGGGTCTAGTGGCTGATAACATCAGCAACTGTTATATATGTGTAAATAAAAAAAAATTTGTTCCATGTAAAGTCATTTACTGATCGGAGATTAGAAGACATTAATGGACCACAAAGCAGTGACTTTTCTGAATTATATATTGTGACTTTTGTCCCAATTTTTCTTCTCCTTCTTTTCTGCCTCCATTTCCATGTTGTCTTCCTCTTCACCTCCATCTTTCTCCTTCTCCTCCTCATTTCCCTTTCTCCTTTCTCTTCTTTTTCCTCCTCTTCTTTTTTCCTTTTCTTTCCCTTCTTCCTGCTTCTCCTCCTTTCTCTCTTCATTCTTTTCCTTCTCTTTTTCTTCATCATATTGTTATATAAGTTACAGGAAAATATCCAGACCACTATGCTGTAGTTAAATACTACTCCCCAGAGACACCAGATCTCATTGTGTTTTCTCGTTTAAATTACAAAATGCACTTTGGTAAAAATGCATGTCCCCAAACTCCCCAGTACCTATGTAGACAACAGCTTTGTCTTAGGTTCCATATTGGGAGGGTCTGGATGCTAGGAGAGGTCCCAGCATCAAGGGTTTATGCACCAGATGGAATTCACCTTGGTCTACGACGCTTGGGTTGTGTGCACCGGGCGTGTTCCCTCTGCCCCCTCACCAAACCTTGGCATCCCTGCTCTCCGCTTCCATGGGGGAATGCCAGCTCTCTTGGCAAGCAAGGCATAGCACTACCATAGCCAGCCTGAAGGAAGATGAAAGGCAGGATTCAGTGATAACTTTTATGTGTCTTCCTCAGTTCCTAGCAGGGAGCAGAGGGAATATCACTAGGACCAAAGAGTGTGTGTGTGTGTGTGTGTGTGTGTGTGTGTGTGTGTGTGTGTGTGAACAGCTGCATTTCACTCTTTCCACAGCCCCCTCCATCTTTTTCATCCCATCCCCTTCATCGCCTTCTTATTTTTCCATAGCATCTTCAGGAGAAGAGAAAGGGGGATAGAAGAGGAGGAAGGAATAGTGTTCCTCCTTTTCTTTCCCCTGTTACCTTTAAGAATGCCATTTCTTCAGCAGTCAGCCCCATACTATTTCTTCTTGTAGCTAGAGGATTTTTAGAACAGGAAAGATATGGGACATATGCAGCCACATTCTTAAATACCCACCCTTTAAAGCAAGATGCCTTTTCTGAAACAACTGATTCCCTTTAGTACCTTGGAGTGTTTGCTTCTTCTTTGTGGGACCAGGACAGCAGAACTAAGGACAGTCAAGAGGCATGTAAAATGAAAGGTATTTCCCAGAGATGCAAGGCATTGGAATCTTAGTCTTTGGGGGTAAGGGGGGGAGTTGGTCCTAAAATGATTTAGCACCAAGAGATAATGAAACTCAGGGGACTCCCATCTACTCTGTTTATCTTGTATGTACCTAACAATTACTATGTTGTCTCCCCCATTCTAATGATTCCTGAAGGTGGGGATTGATTATTTACCCAGATATTAAATATAATGAATGAAACATTTTATTGCCATCAGCGATGGACACCTCCGTAAAAAATCACAAAATCGTCACCCTTGTTCTCGCTCATTCCTGCCCATCAGCTGGAAGGCCAGATGTCATTTTCATTCTCCCATTTTATTCCCCAGGAGTAGGCTATCACTGTGGCTTTTTACAAGAGACAATTAGAAAGCTTCAGTGCTGTAAAAATCCCATCATCAACTATTTTACAGATGGATTTTGAATAAACAAGCTCCAAGGTCATGTAAAAAACGCTGAGGGTGGGCACTGGAGGCTGATAATGCCATCTCCCTGTCGAGCCCGAATCGGCCCCTCTCAGAGGGCCATCATCATCACATCTCTCTGCCCTGTGATCAGCACCCGTCAGAATCCTTCATATTGACAAATGTGCTGTCCACTCGCATCTGTGGAGAATGTTTTAGCAGCTGAGTGATTATGAATCAAACCCCTGAGCTTATAGCCCCGACCGCCTCCCAATGCTTTCACATTTGCCGTCTGACAAGTAAATGTATCTTGACTTCCCTCTGAGATTTTTTTTTTTTTGCACAGTGTTTGATGAAAGACATTTGGCAAATTGGCAGTGGTACCCTGTACATTGCAATTTGTAGCTAGCATTAAGAGTCTGAGCATGAAATGGGAGGGCAGGCCAGGCCAGGGGCTAAAGGAGGGAGGGGGAAACACCACCATCACCCAGAGCTAACTGGGCCATGAATAGTCATTTGGACCATCAAGCCGGGGATATTTGCCTGGTAAGGAGGGAATTGAATTCGGCTCACCCTGCCACAGCCGCTGTCTGGTTTCAGAAACAAATGGCATCCTGTGTCACCTCATGTCTGTACAGCATACGTTTCCTACATTTCCCACTTAAATATGAAATCTGTTTTTTCATTTCTCCCTTGGGCTCCAAGGGGCTAGTGCCTGTCTCTCCCTGAAGCACCCATCCACTGTGATTCAGCCAACTGTGGCGTTCCTTTGTTTGAAGTTGCTTTTATGCCTTACCTTGTGTCTTTCCCCGGGGCCCCGTTTTTACCCTTGTCCTTTTTTGCCACCCACCGTTACCTCCTCTGCTGGTCTCTGCTATGTCCTTGAAGAATATATATATGGCGCCTGTCACATAGTAAACACTTAATAAAGGTTTGCTGGCTGACTTTCTCACTCCTACCTGGTACTCCACTCTGCTTCACCGCCAGTCCTTGGTACCATCCCTTGGATACTGCATTAGACATTAGGTCCACCTTGGTCATCATTCTTAAAGGCTAACATACTTATTGGCACCTCAGCTGGGGCGGGGATCTTCCCTTCTTATCTTCACCTCCCAAAGTCATCCTGAGTGTTGGCTTGCACATGGTATAAAAAAAGCCTTAGGACTGATGGTCCAGGTGAAAGGTGAGGGGCCTCCAGCAGGGTTGGGGGAGTGGGAGAGGGAAGCAAACTTTCAGAGCATGTGTAGCACTGAGTTGCATTTTCCACATTCTCATTCTCCCATATTACCTCCTTGTGTTTGTAGGTGTGTATATATACACATATGTATATGCATATATACACACATAAGCGTTATGTTTATTTTTGTACATGCATTTATACGTACTTGTCTCTCCCATTAGAATGGAAGCTCATTGTGAGTAGGGCTTGTTTTGTTCACTTATTTCTATGCCCAGTACTCAGCACCATATTTTCTGGAGAGCTGGTTGTTAAACATTCCCCAGCACACCACTGGTGTCTTAGATTCTGCCTGATGATTTATTTCTTTATCTTGCCTTATCCTTTTACTACTAGGGTGGTTTGTCAGTAACAGTAACTGAGCTGATCTAGCCCTGCCGGGCATTCCTCGGGCTAGAGATTTATGATTTGTTTTAAGGAGGAATCTTGCGATCTTTAAGGAGGCAATTCGCTGGCTCAAAGATGGCATCTTGGACTTGGAACCAAGAAGACAGGTTCAAATGCTGCTTTGCACACTTAATAATTATGTGACCCTGGGCAAGTCACTTAACCTCTGTTTGCCTCAGTTTCCTTGACTGTAAAGTGGAGATAATAAAAGCACCCACCCAATGGCATTACATGCGTAAAGTGCTTTATAAACTTTGCCATTTACATGCGTGCCTCAGTTTCTTTTCTATAAAATGGGAGGCCTCTGAAAACCCTTCCTATATCATGTGCAGCAGGGATACAGAGACAGAATGGAAAGCCATCCGTAAATAATAATAGCCCTGTAGATCTGCTGCTATCATAATACCCATTTTATAGACAAGACTGAGGGTGAGAGATGAAATAATAATTTTAACCACTAGCATTGTTACAATGCATGAAGATTCACAAGGCACTTTATCTATGTTGCTTCATTTGATCCCCACGATGACCCCGTGAAATAGGCACCCCTGTTATCCTCACCTTATAGATGAAGAAATTGAAGCCGTGACTTGCCCACGTTCACATGGCTGGTAGGGAGTTGAGGTAGGATTCGAGTTCAGGGCTTCTGACTCCAAGTCCAGCACTCTGTTATTCTGTGTCATATATGCCTGACCATTCACTCATCTTTAAAATGACCGTTAATAATCCGTGTGTTCCCTCCATCATGGGGTTGTCCTGAGGAAGGTGCTTTATCACCCTTAAATTGCTACCAGAGTCATGGCATCATGGTCCTTGCTGTGCTTGGCGTCACTACTTTGAGTGGTAGCCAAGGTGACCGCCCACTGATCATATTGCATTTTTTAAATTCTCAGATGTCCGCCATTGAAAACATGGCCGAAAAGCTAGAAAGCTTCAGTGCTTTGAAACCAGAAGGCAACGAGCTCATCCAGTCCGTCCCCTCCATGTTCAACTTCAGAGCCCCTCCGAACGCTCTGCCCGAGAACCTGCTTCGGAAGGGCAAGGAACGGTATACTTGCAGGTAATTGCCAAGTTAATGATGATGGGCTTACCCCCTTGTTTATTTTGGAAATTATTCTGATTGGATGATTAATAGAGATCATGGTAGGTCTGTAGCTTCTCAAAGTACTCTTTATTTAATGAGACACGAAAATGTTGTTCTACATTATTTGAGGAATTTAAACCAGGCCACTCAAGTTTTGATAAATGAGGCTGAAAATACTCTACATCCTATCTACTTCTTATATTTCCCCGTCACTTTGATATTGATGAATTTTCTCTCCTAGTTAATTATTTTCATTACAAACCTTAGTCCTTCTGTCCTCGAGCATCCACAAATGAGTAGTCTTGACAGTTAGAAGCAAAGCCAGCTGGTATGCCATGTTGGTGAAGGAATGGCCTGGGTAGTAGAGGGTCCTAGCAATCGGCAGCCTGCTTTTGTTCTAATTAACTTTATCATTTTCGACTTGCCCCAGGAGAGCTGTGTTATCTGATGCAGGCATATCCATTTATCTGTT
Organism: Trichosurus vulpecula; assembly: GCF_011100635.1. Classification (NCBI taxonomy): domain Eukaryota; kingdom Metazoa; phylum Chordata; class Mammalia; order Diprotodontia; family Phalangeridae; genus Trichosurus; species Trichosurus vulpecula. The sequence continues at coordinate 243,007,825 of NC_050576.1, read as the reverse complement.
CTTTTGGAAAACGTGTCACCTTCTTTCAAGGAAAGCTTTTATAGGAGCATACCTTGATGGATGAGGTCCTAGAGTCTTGTCTGATCTGATACAGCTCAGTGTACAGCACATTGTCACTTTGGCTGACTTGGAAAATGAGTTGAAATGTTTGGAATCAGTTTACATCAGACTGAAATCACAAACTACTTATCATCTCCCCCTCCTTTTCGATCTAAGTTCAATCTTGTGAACAGGAGAGACACAGAGTTAATAAAAATGGAACTTTGGGGTCATCCCAGCAAAAGCCAATTTTCCTTAATTGTTTACTTGTGCCCACATCCGACCCCACCCAGCGATGGAGCTATCATGTGTAGGGCTGTTTTTAGCTCAGGGCAGCTTTTTTTTTCTTTTAAAATTTTAAATACCGAAGACATGCAAGATTAATTACATTAGGATTAGGCTTCTGGTTTGCTATGAAGGTCAAACTGGGTAAAAAAAAAAAGACGATAGTGATGACATTCTCTTACAAAAATTTTTTAATAACAGATATTGTGGCAAGATTTTCCCGAGATCAGCAAACCTAACACGTCACTTAAGGACACATACTGGAGAACAGCCATACAGGTTTGATGATACATTTTGCTTGATTTTTCTTTTAATCTTTGTAATCATTGTTGTGCACGTGCTGGCAGCGTGTTCATAAGGGACAATTTTCCGGGGAGATGTGCGGGGTTTGGCTGTGAATGTGGCTGTTCATGACTTTGGAGTCAGTAGAGTTGTCTAGTTCTGGGACCATAGGCAAGTCACTTAAATGCTATATGCCTCAGGTTTCTCCATCTGTAAAAAAAAATGGAGTAAATAACAGCACGACCTCCCAGGGTCGCCGTGAGGGTCAAATGAAATTATATTTCTAAAGTGGTTTGCAAACTATAAAGTACCATTGTTAGTAGTTGTGGTGTCATGCTTCAGGAACAAAATCATGGGACCTGGGCTCTCTTTGTGGTGATGTCTGAAGCCTGCTTCTGCTCCCCGATCTCAGTTAAAAATTCCTCATCTCTGAAATTAACTCTGTGATTGTGTAGAAATAGATGTCAGGTGACATTTCTGAAGTGCAAACTGTATTAGTATCAGGGGCACCTGCAGCCCTATGGGTTGTGAGGGTCAGCGACAGCCCTGAGCCAGGACCAAAGGTCTGATTGAGGGGCCTGAAAAAAGAGGAGGGGGTGCAAGAAGAGACAGGAAAGAAGGTTAAGAAAAGTATGTGTGTTTGTGTGTGGGGTAGATGGTTAGGAGGTAGATGAGGAAAACAATTGGCAGAGGGGACAAAGGTAAAAAACTTCAGGGGTTGGGATATGAGCCTATGGCTTCTGACTTTCACTATGTCAGGCTACATTCCGAACAGGAGCGTAGGAGAGGACACACACACAGACACACAAGAGCAGCAAGCTTTAGAAGTTGGTCATTGCCTCTGAAATTTTAAATTAAGGATCTCTTGGGTAAAAACCAATTTATTATCTTAAGAAATAGAAGAGGAGAAAAAAAAAACCTGGTGCTTTCTGCGCCCTGCAGTGAAAAAGGAGAGAAATCCTATCAGTTAAAGAAACCACACTTTTTTTTTCCATACCTCAGTGATAAGGGAGACATTTTGCCTCTGTTTTTATTCCTTCCTCAAGAGATACTTTGAAGTAAATGATGATATCTTATCCTGAGCAGTGACGAAACCATGATCGACAAAATAGATCATGCTTTTGGGGAACAGTGACCTTGTTCAGTGTCACAAATTTGTTTAGAATAAAAACAGAAGAATTGGAAAAGAGGGAGAGGACCTAATATTGAAAATTCTTGGCCACAGGCCAGGAAGGGAATTTGGAGTAGCTGTAGCACAGCTTAGTACTGCTTAAGGAGCAATCCAGTGAAGGCTTTAGGGCCCCCAAATCACTCCAGAGTATGAAAATTGATGCTTCTGGTGCACAAGTGATAGACTCCACTTCTCACGTTGGCACGGTATTAAAGACTTGAATTGTTTATTGCTGGGTTGGGGAAGATAAATGAAATTTCCTTTGGGATTGCCAATCAAGAAAGCTAATTCCTCAAGAAAAGATTTAATCAGACTGTGATTTTGAACAGAGAAAAAAATGGCCTTCTTACCTTATTTGAATATTAGAGGGAATTTATTTCATGTTATTTTTTCTTCCCACAAAGTGTTTAATTGTGTTGTATTGGCAGGACATGAAGTAACAGAATTGTGATTTACTTTTTAAATTCCTTAACTTGGCATTGAGTACTTTGAAAATATTAGAGTTAATTCGCCCAACTCATTTCAGGCAATAAATATTGCTTGGTATTTTTTTCACAAAAGTAATTTTAACAGCCAATGAGTAGGGGAACTGGAATCGCTGTGGTACCATGTTGTGACTTTAAACATCACCCATCTTGCTTCTCTAAAATGCAGCAAATAAAATGAACCTCTTTCAATCAATCTATTAACAAACATTTTAAAATGCCTCCTATGTGCCAGGCACTCTTTCAGATATTGAGGATACAAAGACAGATATACAATAGCTGCTGCCCTCAGGGATCTTACATTTTATTAGGAAGATACAACATGTACAAGAGTGAATGTATATCAAATATATGCAAAATAAATGCGGAGCCATTTTAGTAGGAGGGAGAACACTGGGAGCTGGGCTCGAGCTGACTTGTAAAGGCGATGAGATGTCATGGAAATGGAATGGTTGAAAAGAGGGCAAAGGAAATATTACCTGGCGAGCTTCTATGTGTACGTAGGCCTTTTCTTTGAGGTCTCTACTTGCTGTCACGGAGCTTATCTCGTATTCTCTGGATTAGAAGAAACACCCTTTATTTTGGTTGAAAATGTTCTGGGCCTATTTGGTTCGTTTCAGGTGCAAATACTGCGATCGGTCATTCAGCATATCCTCCAACTTACAGCGACATGTGCGAAACATCCACAATAAGGAGAAGCCTTTCAAGTGTCACTTGTGTGACCGGTGTTTTGGCCAACAGACCAACCTAGACAGACATCTAAAGAAGCACGAGAATGGGAACATGTCTGGTAGGTGACTTTTGTCAACTGGCGAGATGTGGTGTTGGGAGGTCATTGGAATCATTGACTTCTGAAGGATGAATGGATTTGAAATCTTAAGGCCGTGTTTCCAGCAAATTCCAATCGTGCTCATACTGTGTCATGAAGAGTCAATTTGGGGGGACTTCTATTTGGTTGAGCTTGGGACAAATTTGTAGTCTTACAGTATAGTATGTATTAATCTCTGTAAGTAGTCAAAATCTGGCAGATCCTATTTGTCAGGCACTGTACTAGGTTCTGGGAGTACCAAGAAGAAGATAAAATTACCTGAACCCCCAAACTCCTTGGGAAAAGAGAGGTTTTTGTCATGATGGGAGAGCAGTAGTCTTTCACCATGTGACTTACCAAGAAACAACCCCTGGAGAAGTTGGATGGATGACCAGGTTGGCAGCCCTCAGATTAGATCCACTGTAGATGGCTTTTGGTATCTCCTCAGGACTGAAGAGCAGTTCAGGGAACAATTGACTAGAGTTTATCGCTGAACTGCTTCGTGAAGTATGTCTGTGATCTGGGAAGTGATTTTCCTGGGAAACACCTCACAGAGAGAACATGTCCCATTCAAAGACATACTTTGCTACCGTGCAAAATGTAAATATAGATATTTGATATGGGTATGGGATTCTCTGTTAGGGTTATTCTAAAGAATGAATGAATGATACGAGGTCATTGATGTACATCAGATATACATATGTATAAAATATATTTTGTTTATATGTGTATTTATATGACTTGATATTAATTTGTGACTGTGAAACAGGATTACTTCTTTGAAAAGATGCCATAATGTTCTTAGCTGTTGGTACTTGCATTAAGTGCCCAGTTAGTGGTTTTTTGGATTTTAAATTCCTTGTGACTCAGAACGGTTCTGAACCTTCACCGGGTTATACTCAGACCATCTCTGAATCCCAGCTCTGCCTCTGACTAGCCATAGGACTTCAGGCTACTTAATAAATTTCCTCCAAAGCCTCGGTTTCCCCATCTGTAAAGTGGAGATAAGATTGCTTGCACTGCCTGCTTCACATGGCTATGTTGAAAATACTTTATAAAAAAGGAAGAAAATACTTTGTATGCTACAAAGTGCTATATAAATATGAGCTTTTACCATTGCTAGCGTTATTTTATATCTAAATGCTATGATTGAACAGCAGTTTTTTAATCAAATAGAATCTTTGTAAACAAGAGTTTAATATACATAATATGTGTGTATGTATATATACACACACACATATATATATACACATATATAAGTTATGTCTGTTAGTATCTGTGTTAATATTACTGAGGCAGATAATATCTAAGACTTGTTAATTCAGTTTAACAAACCCTTATTAAGTGCCCATGATGTGTGATGAGCTGAGCCAGTCGTTTGGGTTCCATATAAGAAATTATTCCTGCCTTCAAGGAGATTACGTTCTACCATCACCAAGATTTCTGCCCTCCTCCCACCCCCCATCCTTCCATCATGAGATTCTTTAAGAATTAATGAGGGAAACCTGTATGATAGAGTCACAGTCTTTCCAATGCTTTCTAGAGACAACTCACCAGAATGTTGAGGAGAACCCACTTCTTTACCTTGGGTAGAACCCCTGACCCCGATTTCAGCATTTTTATTAGCTAAATGGCACCAGTTGAATCCAGAAAGTTTGAATTCAGGTACAAAAACACCCCAGCGATAAAACTGCATCTTATATCAAAAAGGACTCTTCCTCCCCTTAGGTACTGCGACATCATCACCTCATTCTGAACTGGAAAGCACAGGTGCCATCTTGGATGACAAAGAGGATTCCTACTTCACAGAAATTCGAAATTTCATTGGAAACAGCAACCATAGTCACCAATCACCAAGGAATACAGAGGAGAGGTAAAGCATGACAGGCTTGAAATGGAATTAAAAAAATGTGCACTCAAGACATGAATGTGGAATGAAACAATGTAATTTGTTCAGTTCAATCCAGTTCTAGGCATTGCGCCAGGTGCAAGGAATACAGAGACAAAAAAAAAAAAACCAAGCCTCCTTTCAAAGAGCTTACATTCTGTGGGGTAGGGGCAACATGTCCCAAGATGATTATTTTGTCCTGGAGGTAATCAGGAATCACTGACACTTTTTGAATGGGAAGTGATACCTGTAGTCAAGCTTATGCTATATGAATAACAGTTTGATGAGTCTGTGAACTATGGCTCCAAATGGGGAGTGAAGACAGGGAGACCAGTTAGGAGAACATTACAACGGTCCAGGTGAAAGGCGAGGAGGCTCTGAACCAGGGTGATGAGCATGAGTTTCATAGCTCTGTAGTGGCCCTGAAGCAGCCTGGTGGAGGGAACTGAGCCCATCTCAAAATGAAATTTAATTGCCAGTCAGGAATTATTTGGCTAATTTAAGAGTCCCAGTGTCCAGGACTCCTGTATCACCAGCTGAGTGATCATTACATTGCCAAGTGCTTGTGGCTGTCTGGTAAACAGGTCTGTCCCTTTGAAGTCCCTGCCCGAAGTGGTTTAGCCCGTGGGAGCACTGGAGCGTAGGCTGCTGGATGTAGTTTATTTAGTTAGATATGGTGTTTCTGCATTAATCTTATTTTGACCTTTATTGTCATTAATTCTAACACCATCGTCCTTCCATTTACCGTTCACCATGCTAGGCACCAGGGACAGAAAGAAGAATCCAGTTGGCAAACTCATATATAGAAACTAAAATAAACTCATGATAATAATATTAATGAGGATGATAGCAAATGTTTATAAAGTGCTCATTATGTGCCAGGCACTGTCTTTTACAATTATTATCTCATCTGATCCTCACAACAGCTCTTGGAGGTAAATGCTATCATGATCCCCATGTTACAGATGAGGAAACTGAGGGAACCAGGTTGAATGACTTGCTCAGGGTCACACAGCTAATAAAAGTGTCTGAGGCTAGATTTGAACTCAGGTCTTCCTGACTCCAGGCCAAGTGCTATGTCCGCTGTGTCACCTAATTAATTAATAGAGATTGCTATTGCTTAATATTTCAGAGGAGCTCCCCATGCTTCCTCTTACCGTTTGGCAATTGTCTTACCATTCTTTGTCCATCAGGGTAGAGGTGGGGGTAAAGGCATTTGAATATAGAGATCTTCCAAAGTCACCTAAAAAGCCTCCAACTACTTCTGATTATTCAGCGAGGATAAAAATGTGGCCGACCAAGAAGAAAGGAAATCAGAAACCTAGTGTGTTTCAGATTGAAAAGCATGTCCAATTTGGTACATGCACGAACCTTCAAGGGCACTAGGAAATTTGATGGAAGCTCCAGCTTGTCAGTGTGTACAATTGAAAGCATCTTTCAGTTTGGTTCCTTTTATACAAAACCATCATCTGGAATCGGTGACTGATGGCAGCCTCACAGAGGGATTCCTATTTTAGTTACAAAGTCCCAGGGATGCCGAGGTGGAATGTAAGGGGGAGGAAATGCTGTTTGAATCAGGAGAGGTCAAGTCACATTTTCAGTTCTTAATTGGTGATTGGGGTGTATGTGTACGCATCTGGCCCCAGCATTCCAGAAACAGGATGTAAGTAGAGAGCATGATGAGTCATCTGGGGTTTCCTTTCTTAATTTGGCACATCAGAATGTTCTGGATGAATATTGTATCCTCTGGGAATGGCCAGCTTTGAAAGCGTAATTAATGACCCTGTTGACTGGCACAGTAGCTTAGCTCACAACCAGCGAGCCCAGTGGGCCTGGGTTCGGATCCTATCTCTGATGCTTACTCTTCATCTCTCTGGGCCTCAGAGTTCCTGTCTCTAAAATAAAGGTACTAGACTAGATGGCTCCAAGGATCCCTTCTGGTTCTAGGGCCAAAATCCTGACTCCACTGCTGGTTTTTGTCTTTCCTTCAATGACCCTGAAAACAAAAGCATCTGGTTAAGCTGGCAAAAGTTAGCAAAATCACACGAAAGGTCACATTCCCTATCATTCTAGCACATGTTCACATCATTCTTTGATTTTAAGAAAGGGAATGATATTTATTATGCATTTAGTTTGATAAAGATTTGACTTAGCTATTTCTTCTCCATTGCTTCTTTTTTTCCTTAGATTTTTCTGGTTCTTCGTTTCTTCCATTCCTGAGATTGTGAGTGTTAGCTGTCCTAATTTTTATTGCAGAGGCAAAAAATGGGGTGGATTGGACAGACCTGATTGTTTATGCTCTAAAAAAGAGCCATTGTAGAGGAATTCAGACTTTACACAATTACTTACTCACTTTGGAGTTTCTTAATGGATACATAAATTAGGTAGCTTGGGAGAATGGAAGGGACTTTGGAATGGTGGTCAGGAGACTCGGTTTCTAGTTTTGGTTCTGCTGCAATGAATTTGACCATGTGTAGTTCACTGAAGCCCCCTGGGTCTCAGAGATCTATCGAATGAGGGGCATGGGCTGGATAATAACCGCTATAAGCTTCTGGAGGACCAAGGCTCTTTAGACTTTATGTGTCCAATGCTTGTTATGGTGCCCAGATAATAGGAGATGCTTAAGTTGGTTGATTGGTTGACTGATGTACTTGATATGTAATTCTGTGATTCTATAAATTACATAAAAATGGATCCCAGAGTACACAGGTTTGAGGATTGGTCGGAGGAGATGGCAGATTTTAGTCTTGAGAAGAGAAAGCTTTAATGGGGCATGTTGTCAGCCCATGAGAATCTGTATTTGGGAGAAAGATTAGATATTCTACCTGGCCCCAAAGACCAGAACTAAGAGCATTGGGTGGAAATTTCAAAGAATTGGAGTTGGACTTGGGATAAGGGAAAATTTCTAACCAAAGAGGCAAGTTTTGTTGTGGAAGGAATGATAAATGTGGCATCTCAGGACTTGTGTGTGAATCCTGTCAATACCATTCACTCACTCCTTAGAGGATATAGACATGGAAGAGATGAGGCTGGTGTGAATGGGTATGAGGGGTGGGGCCAACGAAGGGGACTTTGATTACGTGGGTGATGGGACCATCAGGCAGTGGTAGCTTGTTTCACTCTTCATAGTAACAATAGTAGTATTGGTCCCCAAACTCCAGTGCTAGAGGGGCTTTTACTATACAAAGCAGCAGTACAAATAGCCAGGTACCAGCTGGTCCTGCCTGGCGGTCAAGGCAAAGGTCAGTGGAGTCCTGGAACTTGGCCAGATATAATAGGGTGACGTATAGTTGAGGTGTGTACCCTTGCAATCCTATCTGGGTTAGCTTTACTCTAGGTCTCACCCCCAATTAAGTAGATAATCTCCCCCAGGGCAAGGGACTCAGGAAGGCATTTGACTCAGAATAATGGCTAGTGTGTGTCTATGTCTCAGACCCTTCTAGGACAACCTGGGTTCAAGTCTTTATCTCAGGTGAGATTGAGATTATACAAAGCAGAATAGTTGTGGATCTTTGATGGTAGAGGGAGTTTCTTCACTGGGAATTCTCTGCACTGATAAAATCATAGGTCTGGACCAGAAGGAAAAAACTGCACTTGTCAATTATTTCTAACCTTTTAGAGAGTCTCTGTGGGTTAGTGGCTAGGTAGCCAGTCGCAGCCTGGGTCTTGAGTTCTCCCCTGCTGCCACGTACTGACTATGTGACCCTCAGCAAGGCCCTTACCCTTAGGAGGCAGCTCCCTGAGACTAGATGGTGCTAGACCTGCATTGGGAGCAGCAGCTCCTTCATCTGGGAGTTCCCAATACCAGTGAAATAATGGGTTCTATTCCAGTCCCTACATAGGGGTGCCCCCAACCTAGACCACCTAATACATTTTGTTACCAGGCACTGCTCTCTGCGTTATCTCCTCTACAACTCTGGAATAGGAATTTCAATGATTTTTGTAACTCAAATTCCAGATTGATTTATTATAGAAGTCAGGTCACTTCATTATGTTTTAACTTTGGTCTCTTTATTTTTAAAGTGATCATGTTTCCTAAGGTATCTATGGAATATAATAAAGAAGAATCCTCCATAATTATATTGAAGATAGAAAACATTTTTTTTCAGAATCTTAATGATAAATTTTGCAGATTGTTATAACACCAACTGGTTTATTCATTCATTTATTTGTTCATTGATTGATTGCATTTTTGCTCTTTCTAAGAATGAATGGAAGTCACTTTCAGGATGATAAGATCCTGGTGGCTGGGAAGAATTCAGACTTGCTGGACGATGAAGAAGCAGATGATGAAGTGTTGTTGGATGAAGAAGATGAAGAAACCGACATGACAGGGAAACCAGGAAAGGGACCAGTTTCAAGTCATCTACATGAAGGAAACCCTGAGGATGACTATGAAGAAACCAGTGCTCTGGAAATGAATTGTAAGACGTCCCCAAGCAGGTCAGTCAGTTAAACCATCACAGGACATAGAAGTCATCATGATTTCTACTTTCCTTATTTTCGGCTTGATTTGTGAGTGATATATTCAAATAATCTCAAACAATGAAAGCTATTCAAAAATTGCATTGTGCGGGTAGATTACCTCAATGTAACTGCTGATAAGATCTCTAAGCATATAAATATAGTCATATTTGTGGAAATGTGATGAATTTGTGTTAGGCAAGACTAAAAAAAAATGGCACGAGTAATGTTGATGGTCATTTTTTTTGAGTGTGTTTACAATGCCCGAAAGAAAAGTGGAGATTTGAGAATTCTCCAGTTAATGTAATCATTGTAGATATTATGAATCTGGTCCTTAGTGATCTGACTCACTTGTCATATTGATAGATCAAATGGGACAAGTTCTTTTTAGATCTTTCCTTTATTTAATCCTCCAGTGGACCTTTGATCTCAGCCATTGTCAGAGCAGATCTTGACTCATCCAAAACATCTCATCCTCTATGACTCATCTTTTCTGTGTCTGCCCGTAACAGCTCCACAGAGGCTCCACCCAATGCACCAGAGGCCTTCCTTTAGGTCTTTTTTTTAATACCATGTGGACACCAGTGCCACACGGGGGCCATCCACATATCATCCCTCACTCTATTTCATGGCCATCCCACCTCCTTTTCCAATCATGCATTCACTGAATGATACCTTTTATGTCACTTCTTAACTCACTTCTTGGATGCTAATCATCCTTAGGTGCACACTGTGCCTTACTAAGGCCATCATACATCTTTCTGTTGCTTGTTTGGTCACCTGCCATTGTGATTCCTTGGAGCCAGCTGTGGTGCCTTCTGGTTCATAACCATACAGAGTCATGGGTAGAATTTTGCATGAATAGAGGAGGGTTGAAAATATATAAATAATCATGTCATCATCACTGACTAGCAAGAGATTAAAAAAGAAAGCATTCTGTGAAATAAATTGGGAGGTGTTTTTTTTCCATTTTCACCCAGATATAAGGCAGCCTAGGCATTGGATTTTCCACAAAAGCCAGGTCTGACTGGGCTAGGAAATCAGCTGCTGTTGCCTTATTTACTTAGCATGACATTGAAGTCTGTCTCTATCCCATATCCATCCTTCTTCACCAAGGTTATTAATGGATGTTAGAGGAAGGTGTTTTTTTTTCAAGTGGGGTGCCGGTAACCAGCTTCAAAGGACTTGAGGATGGAGGTACTTTGCTTCCTGCTGAAATATAGGGATATAAGGTCTTGCCAATTATAGAAGCTCATATGAAAAGAGATTTGATTGATTGACAAACTGAGAAAAAACCCACTAAGCTTCCCCATTGGTTCATTTTAGGTATAAAGAGGAGGAGTATAAAAGTGGACTTTCTGCTTTAGATCATATAAGATACTTCACAGATAGCCTCAAAATGAGGAAAATGGACGAAACTCAATATAATGAAGCTGAGCTGTCTTGTAGTGCTTCTCACCTGCCAGAGGACCTTAAACAGCCGCTATACAGAAAGTCCAAGTCACAGGTGAATATTTCCCCAGGTTTTGACTTCAGACAAAAGTGTTGGCAATGTGTGTGCATGGGAAACAAACATTCCAAAGAACAACAAAAAACAAACAAAAAAGTTACTTTTCTTGCGCAGCCCCAGTGGCCATGAAACTCGTGGATGCTTCCCCCAAAAGCTCATGTCTTGTCCAAAGTTGTTGACCTTGTAATGACGGAATTCGGGTAGTGAGCCGGACGAAAGCCAGAGGCCCTACATGTACCGTGAGATCCAGCGCCTGCTGCCTTTTTCTCAGCACCAAGGTGCCAGGCACCTTTCAGGAGGGATTCCTTAACTAATGACCTCCCTCCCCCAAACCCAAAGTGACCTCTCAGTTCCTGTGATCTTGTGGCTCGAACACCGTATTCACTTGTTTCCTCATGGCTTTGAAATCACTTTCCAGGTGTTTTGAATTGGTGCAGTGTCTCTCCAAGTAAGCTGATAACAGGATCCTTGAAGGCTTAGCTTGGGTCCTTCACCATGTTTGGTAAAATACTCTACAGCTGGCTCTTTCCTAGTACTGCTAGGCTTCTAGGTGGCACTGTGGATGGAGGGTTGGACTGAGAGTCAGAAAGATCAGAATTCAAATCTGGCCCGACGTACTTCCTGGATGCGTGACCCTGGGCGTGACCCTCCAATTCCTCATCTATAAAGTAGGGGTAATAATAAAAGTATAAATAAAAATATAATATAATATTATAAATAAAAAAGGAGGGATAAAAATTTAAAAAATTTAAAAATCCCACCGTTATTGTCAGGATCAAATGAGAAAACATACATAAAATGATTTGCAAATATTAAAGCACTATAGAAATGTTAGCTGTCTTTATCATCATCACCATCAATATCATTGTTAATGTGACCCAGAGAGAGAAGAGATGGGGGTGGGGGGGAGGAGGGAACAGTTACCATTCCTTATAAGTGATATTCAGCTACACATCTTTGGTCCCACAGTACTCAATCAAATTCTTTGGTATTTAGCAGCAGTGGGAATCTCTATTTCTCTGAGGGGACTCAGTTTCTATCTTCACCCAATAGTAAAGGAAATTAAGATTGTCTACATGAAACTCAAATGCAATAGTTATATACAGTTAATCCAATGAGCAGGAAAAATTGGAATATTATGATATAATCATAAGCAGGATGAGGTATAAATCATCTCTCTTGTCTGTTATCTCTGATGTTAGACTCTCTCTATGCCCATAAATACAGCATATTTTGGCTTAAACCGCGAATATGTGATGACTAAAGAATCAGTCAGTTGTTTCGCAGGCATAGATAAAATAACCAGTTTAATGAGATTTCTTTCAC